>NW_007578798.1:182382-188872 GCF_000690725.1 Stegastes partitus | reverse complement strand
CCCCATGCCACCCCGGTAGATCCGCCCCTGGCTGTGAGGCAATGATGCTAACCTCCGATCCACCTTGCAGCCCTTATTTAAACTTCAGAAACATAAATATAGAGTAGGTCTTCCGTAAACCATTACTTCAGTAATTCTATTCAGCAAGCAGAGCTGGTTGGTTTCTGGGAAATAATGTGTACAGTGGGAGTCAAGAAAAGTTCAATCACTGGCCACAAAGCAGCTTCCAGCTAGTAGGAGACCTGATGGTAGACCCATGGGAACAGATCTCATGGGAACACCTTTGGATCCTCAAGGAGAAAATGGAAATCACTCCAGAGGAGAATGAACATCTACAATATCTTGCTTTGCCAGCTGGAACCACAACCCAACTCTGAATAAGAGGAAGGAAACGGACGGATAATGGATGTCAATTTACTGCTTTGTACAACATTTAAATTACATTTAAATCAAATCTATTTGTTAAACTATTGATCTAACAGTGTGAACAGGCTGTGTCCTTTGTTGCCAGAATCCAAACAAGCAGCTGTTACTCTCAAATAAACACTCATCTTCTATGTTTGATATTTTTGATGGCAAAAATGACTGTAATTGAAAAAGTTACCAAAGTTCAAAAGCACTCAGTTTAGAACCAGAATCGCAGTGAGTAACACCAAAATCCTCCTCACTTGGCCGGATACATCCTGTACTAAAATATGACACATCATTTACTTTGTTTGCACTTTTTCTAACTTCATAAATCCATCTGTGTTGTTACATAACTCCACATAAAAAGTGTTTTGTTTTGTTTTACACTGTAGAAAATAAAGAGTCAGTCTGAACTGTGCAGTTGAAGTGAGTGAAGCTGTTAACTGTGTCTCCCCCTGCTGGACGCTGATCCTCATCACAGCCTCTGTCTACCAGTCAGGTGTTTGGGTTGTTCAGACATGATGTGAACTCTGATTCTAAGTTCATTTATTACGTCTATTAATAAATAAAGTTTGAAAACTGCTGCACACAGATCTGGGAGAAGTGGACGGACGCTGACGTCTCCCTGATCAGCACACTTTTTAAACACTAAAAGCATCAGATAGAAGGTGGTTCTAAAGGTGAGTCTCCTCCTGGTTCATTCCTGAATAGTCAAACCGCTTACGGAACCAGTTACAGCAGGTACTGTCTAATGAACTGTGGCAGTCAGTGCAGTGATCCAGTCAGAGGCCTGGTAAGAACTGAGAAACGGTCGTGCTGCCACCTGGTGGTCCATGTGTGACGTTACAGCTTGCTGGTGTTTCTCAGCCAGTAAACATGATGACTGTTGTTGCTCCACAATAAAACTCACCGTAAGTATGACTTGCAGTATTTTTTTTTTTAGTTATGAACTCTGGTCAGACAGTGACTTTAGAAGAGAGACGATCTGTGGAGAAAAACATGTACTGAATGTTCTGTCAACATAAATATGCTTTCTGGGATTTTAACATTTTGATACTGATTTGTGAGCACTGAACTATAAATTCTAAGTAAAATAACCTTTAAAAAAAAACTAGACCTATAAACACATGGGTTGATTTATGGGTGATTTACAGTGTTCAATAATGTATCACCTAATTCACAAACAATGAAATAATTTTTTTTAAAAAACCTACAGAAAAATATCTATATTTCTGTGAATGTACAAACATAAACATGTTTTGTGTTTGAAGTTCTGTTGCTATTTTCTTTCTCATCTACAGATATGTGAATGTTTAAGTGCTGGCGGAAACCTCAGAAATCACAGCATTCATATTTAGTCAAAATGACTTTTTCCTCAGAACATTGATCAATTTATCAGGCAGATCAGACTAAACAGTAATTATCACTGGACATCTAGGACTCAAACAGCCATAGCAGTAACATTAATGGAAAAATGGCAGCCAAAAATAATCCAGAATTATTCTTCAATAATATATTATTTGCATTTTTTTTTTTAAATCAAATAACACTCCCCACTCTGAAAGTGTCACATTTTGAATGAATCCTTCTCTTCCAGCTCTCCTCCCCTGATCTCCTTCAACCTCAGATGAAATTAATGAAATGAAAATAAATATTTTATTTATCTCAGAAGGGAAATTCAAAGATGCCTTCAGTTAAAATCTCATTCCCACAACTTCTGCCTCTGCATCTTGATTTTGTTTCTGTTTTATTTGATTTCCAACTGATTCACATTTTTAGACACAATAACATAAAATGTGTCTGACATAAAGCAGAACTGTGACATCAGACACAGAACACTTAAATATGCTGAGAGGGCAGAACACAGACTCCAGAAGAAACAAAGAATGAGTGGTGACCTATTTCTTTTGTCAGTCTACTACAAAAATCCTAATTACTTGTTGACTACAAAGTCGGATTGAAGCTGCTGCAGTCAGTCGGGGTCAGTGTGTGTTTGTCAGCACGATGTGTGTCTGTGTGAGTAACCGGTCACTGGTTTGTGTGCTGAGCTGTTGTGAAACTGCTGTTTACAGTCAGTCGGAGGGTTTTTCCCTGCAGCTGCATGACCCTCTCACAGCAAGCTGCAGCCTGTCTGCACATGAAGTGTGGAAGCAGATCTCTGAATACAGCTCCTAAATGTTTAACACCTCATTTTCACTTTATTAAGTGCTCATACTTTCAAAAAAATCAAATTCTAGTCACCAATGAGAGTTAAAATAACAACTCTGGTCACAAGTGAGAAGACCTTCAGAATAAGACAAACAAAAGGTTTGTTATCTACTTTTTGAAGACGTTGATTAAATGTTCACACATGCAAAAGCGATATTTTTCATTTCTGCAAATGCTAAATCATGCAGCACATTTAAGACAATCTCAATTGTGCAAAATCCTGTACATGTTATAAGACAGGCAACAACAAAAATATATGCAGCAAGGACAGAAAACAGGATAAAAACCTGCAAAAAAAAAAATCAATTCCTTAAACAAAATAAATTTAATGCAAAATACTAAAAAACAATACAAAACAGAACAACAATTTGTCAGATTGATTTCTAAATAAGATAAATATACAAACTAAAATATTAGGACCACTATGAGCAAACCAAAGCTAAGAGCTAAACAGGTGTGAAGAAGCAACAGACATCACAAGAAAATATCACTTATTCTGGAAGGGCACCTTGTTTGATTTCTGTCTGAAATCAAACAATCAATCAAGTTACGCTTCAGTGATCCTGTGACACTGATACATTACATGACTCTTTTATTTGCCTTTTGTTTGGTTTATTTAGTGAAATTATGTAAGAGGAAACCAAACATGCTGCAATGTGGCAACAGCTAAAATGCAGTCGTTGTAAAGTTAACATGAGACCTGACATGTTGCACAGTTAGTTTTTTGTTCATTTAGAGGAGGAAAAAAACAATTAGAACACAGCTTATCAGCTACATCTTTGAAGAGTCCTTACATGTGACGACAAACTCTGGGGTGTGATTGTGTTTGCAGCCAGTGGTGGAGTCAGACAGTTTTTATAAGCGTGGCTGTTACTCACACTTGACTGGAACAATGTTGTGTGAAACATTTTGAGCAAATCTCTGGAGAACAAATCGTCATATTTTCACTGATTCCTATTGTTTGTTTTTGCAGATAAGACTGCCATCTAGAAGTACTTAAGAACTCATATACAGTATAAACATCTCTTATGACCCTTCAGCCTTTGGCTTTTTTCTTTTGGCTGCAGGTTCAGGTTCAGTCTTGTTTGCAGAGTTCTTCAGAGTAGGTTTAATCTGTGCAGTCTTTAAGAGTCTGTGCACAAGATTCAACTAAATCCACAAACTAAACTGAAATCATGCACACAAAACATGTGCAAACACATTCTTTATTTACAAAACAGATGTAGTTCGATACTGTATATGTACAATAAAACTAAATCATTTTCTGGTTAAGCTACTTGGCTGTATGTGGTTAAAACTGTTAAAACTAATCTTTATGGGAACAAAGGCTGTAAAGAAATGGCTCCATTCATTCAATAATATTTGAACAAATTTATATACAGTATATATCAAACTCAAAGCTAATTTGTGTTGTGTGTTTCAGGACCAGGAAGGAAGTGAAGCCTAAATATGGCAGGAAGGGGTCCCACCATCTTGTTCCGTTGGTTTGTTTACAACCAGTGGTCCTGACAGCGTGATGGAAGATCTGCTCTGTCTGTTGTGTTTGGCTGCACGACATGAAAACATCAGGAAGCACAGACCCTCAGGGACATGGATGGGTGACACAATTTACATCATACAGATACTGAAAGCATGATTTTATCTGGATACGTGAGGAATGAGTTTGACCCCTGTCCTGATTGTAGGAATTACACAACCTTACACAACCCTGTAGTCAGTGTTTGCATGTACAGTTTGTTTAGCTGTGTCTTCATGTTTGTTTGAACGTTAAAGGGAACGCCAGAAATACAATTTGGAAAGCCGTGCTGACTAAATCACCTCCACAGGGGGAGTGGGTGGATTGAGGAGTGTAATTAACAAACACAGGGAACGAATAACATGCAAGCAAAAGTAGAAACTGCTAGAAAATCAAATCAAAGTGTGAACAACTTTCCCCTATGTAAAGGCTTTAATAGAAACATGAGTCTAAAGGTGTGAAGGCGATGAGGGAAGATGAGTTACACGCTGCAGTGTCAGAGTAGTATAAAGAAATGTTTGAATGTGAGTAGATTCGTGTTTGTCCTTGTTTGTGTTTGAGCTGCTGTTCTGAACACTGAACTCAAACAAAAGAAGAAGAACACAAAGTTTGTCCTGAATCATCAAGTCAGGAAAGTGAGTCACCACAGAGCAGGTGTGCAGATGTTCTGAACTCTGGAGCTCACCTACAAACAGTCGGCGCCGTCACTTACTGAAAGTCCTGATGTGGTTCATCGAGTTCCACATCAAACTGAGCAATGAAGGTTTTCACAAAGTTTTAAATGTCCCCTTTACCCCACATATCCCCACGGGCCTTCGATATGGACTCATGTTTGTTGTTGTAATTGTGTAAAATTTCAACAAAACATTCAAACAGACATCATCTGAAAGCCAAAAATGAGCTAAATGGCAGAACAGTCAATAAAATTACAAAGGTGCTCTATTCTTATGGTTCCCTTATCAGGATTTCTTTTCTGCCCTGACTTTTACTCGTTTTGCTGCTAAGTTTGTCAGTTTCACTTGAGCAAATAAACAAAATATTATCTTAAAATAACCCGATCAATTCTAGCCGCTAACCTGAACTCTTAGCTAGCCTAATAAATAATCTGCTACCTAACCTGATTCATAACATTTAGCTTCTAAAAGAAGGACTTTGCATGACCAAACATTATTTTACCTCCTGTTAGCAAACATACAGCCTGAGCTGATACACAATAATCTCACAATAATCTTTATAACCTTCTATGTATACAAGTTTAGCTTTTAAAATAAATCTGTAGCTGACATCAGACTCTTCTAGCGGCTACGTTAGCTGCTAAAGTTCCAACAGTTTAAATTATGCCATACGTAGAAGGTCTTTTGGGGTTCATTGGACCCCAAGAAAGAATATGTACAAAATATTTGTTGGTATTCATGATAGACTTTTATACTATGTTAAATAAATGTTCTGATAAGTTGATGTATTTTTGGTTCCAAATGCATGACAAATGTCTCTGTTTTTATATTTAAAAAAATAAAAAAAACAACACCTGTCACCTAAACCAAATGGCCCTGGGTCCAAAAGAGCCCAAAAGTCCTGAGTAGGGATAAGCTTGCTGAATCTGAATTAGGTGCTGCATGTGGGCCCTCTGGTGAACATCAATCACTGTTTTTAGCTCCGTGTTTGGTCTCCACCAGCTCCTGAGGGAAATATGTGGTTCTCGAGTCGCTAAATGATGAACTATGTTCCCTGGCTTGTCTCTTACTGTGTCAGTAAACTGTTTGCTGCTGAGCAGGTCGTCTATAAAGGCCTGTGGCAGATGGAAACACTGAGACCCTAAAGGTTCTGTTGGAGAACTTCAGGTTTCTGTGTCTGGAAAGTGACTGGCTGTTGCTATTGTAATTTTAGTTCAAAACCTAAACTCAGAGAAGTTGAAGCAGTTTTTAGGTTTTACAGGCGTTTCCAGAGCAACAGGGACAATATTTCCAGAAGCTGCAAGCATTTAACGTTGCTGGTGGTGAAAGATGACTCAGTGTGTGTGAACCTGTAAAACCAGTTTCCTGCGATAAAATGACCAACGAGGCTGGAAAACTCGGAGTGGGAGGGTGACTGTCTAACTCAATCCCCTTCAATCATTACATTTTAAACTGGAAACTTGGCTTGAGGTTAACTCTTTTAATGTCATTGTTTTTCTCTTTTTCTGCAGTGGCAGCATCTAGAGATGTAGCATCGCTATGAGGACGTCATCAAGTCAAACATTCTTCTCTGGATTTTAGCACCTTGAAGTTTTGAGTTTTTGTTCTGACAGACTTCCACTGTTACTGCTGTGATAATGTGGAGATCCATTTTTAAAGACCTGTTTGAGGGTTAGCACTGTTG
>NW_007578798.1:169319-181407 GCF_000690725.1 Stegastes partitus | reverse complement strand
ACACACACACACTCTGTCCTCTACGCTGACATCGATTACAGGAACTCTCTCTCTCTTGCTCTCGATCGTTTTCATTTCACTGTTCAACACGCTGTAGAGCTGCTCCCTGATTGGCCCCTGAGGCTGGTTCTGCAGCAGCCAATCAGCTTGCCCCGTGATGGTGGTGCGCTCCATCTCGTGAGGGGTCTGACTGCCGGGAAGAGCTGGGAAGAGACGAGCATCACCTCCTCCTCGCTGTTTCCGGGAAGAGTGTGTGTTTGTGTGTGTGTGTGTGCCCTGCAGGATCACGACTCAGCGTTCATCCCTCTGGTGCTGAGTCATGCTTTCATGCATTTAATGTGACTGTTTGAATGCAGTGTTTCTGATTTCTGACCAATTACATACCTGAGCAGACCGGAGGGATGAAAACGTGCAAAAGAAAAATGCAAATTAACACCATTTCCATGCACAGCTGTTTAAGTCTCCAGTGGGTGCCATTAAACCCCAGCAGAGGAGGATGGCATCGGAAATTCAAAGGGCTCAAGTTGAAGCTCAAATGATGAAAAAGAAAGTCATGATAGAAACACTTCTGTCAGTTTCAAGTATGAATGTGAGAAAGGCCAAAGTGTCCTTGTTGCTCCACACACATCACAGGCCTCATTTATCAACTGTTAGAGAAAGGGATTAATTAATGGTTTGTACAAAATGCACAACAGTGGACACACAAAGGATTACAAGTCACAGATGGTTTATATGTCTCTATGAATTATAGACAGATCGACTTACAGGAGGATTCAGCATCACGTTGCTGTATTTACTTTACTTCTAAGTCGAACCATTTGCTATTAAAAAAAAAACAGGCCACACAGAGAGAGGGAGCTCAATGCAAGCAAGAGTCAGTTCACTGTTCGCTTTGAGATTCAAACCTCAAAATGTTTTTGATGACAGACTTAATCGTCCTCATCATGTAGGATGCAGGTGTTGCTTCTGCTACCTGGGAATCAGCCAGTATTCTGGTATATCTGACACTCTATAAATGTCCTTTGCATTCATGCAGCCCCATATCATCACACTCCCACCTCCGTGCTTCAGTGTCAGGACTATGCATTCACCGTGGTAGTCCTGATCTGGTCAACACCAAACATGCTGGAATGCAGATGAGCTAAATGCATTTATGTTGATCTAATACCTGCAAAGAATGTGCTCCCAGTGTTCTTTGGGTTTATTTTGTTCTGAGCTGTCACAGAAGTCTGTTTTTTAGAGGTAGGAAGTAGCACAAGCTGATGCTCTGATTAGCTACACTATGGTTTACTGCTACAACTGTATTTACACATATTTTAATTTGGCCATCAGTCGTCCTGTATCCTTTTTCATCCGGATGCCAAGTTTGGAGTACTTGGCCTTTTGTTTTTCAGAGCTAGATTTTGAAAGTAGGTCTGTGACATTTTTTGAGGTCGGCCTCTGTGGCTCTGATTAGTGGTACAAAGGCTCATTCCATACCTCCTTGTTACTGCTGCAACTGTGTTTCTACCCATTTTTAGGTGGTCATTAATCTTCTTGCATCCTTTTCCATCACTGTGAAGTCTCACAATCGGATTTTTTAAATCCTCTGACTCTTCAAATCAAATCAGGTTTATTGTCATTTTGATGTACATACACAGTAGCACAGGCAGGATGAAAGAGGGTTTCTTCAGGATCCACATCTGGATCAGCAGTTCAGCATTCTGACAGCTTGTGGAATGAAGCTGTTGATCCGTCTGGAGGTTCTTCCTTTAATGCACCAGAAACGTTTGCCTGATGGTAGCTGTTCTAACAGTTTATGGAGAGGGTCTGAGGAGTCCCTGATGCAGACACAGTTCATTAGATCTGGTGTTCACAGGTCATTTTAAAAACATGCTCATGCAGTTGGGCTGATTGGAAATCATGCTTGTGCTCAACTCAGTTTAGGTGATCACAGGTTTTCTAACTTTTGTGTCACTGATCACTGAGTTCTGTATTTTCAATGTGGTCTTTCTAAGGTGTTTGGTTCAGATTGTTCATCAGAGTAAATACTCTACCTTCCGACTTAGAAATAGTGCAACAACTTTGAATCATTCGACATTCAAGTGGTTTTGTACAGGGGTGTGCTCACTTCTGTTATTTACTGTAAGTGCACCTGTAAAAGCGTGTCATTATGAAATCTGAAGATAAAATACAATATTTTTCTCTGACATGTGGTGAAGTGGAAGGACAGATGGAAAAAGTTCAGTAAATTAAGTCAAAATTACAATTAAGTGCAGTACTTGAGTAAATGTACTTAGTTACTGTCCACCACTGCTGCAGATGACCTGCAGATGGCAGCAAGGCAGCGTTTAGAGGCCACAAACGGAGACATCTGTTGGTTCATTCTCTGACCAGCAGGGGGGGCACTGACACAACCTATTAGTTGTTTATCAGCTGATCTTTGTTATGAAGAAATCAGACAGCAACATGAGTCACAGACAGACAGACAGACTGTAAACTGTCTGTCTGATTCACATGTCTGCATTACTGACATCCTCTCTGTCTGTAAATCTCAGACTCCGTCTCCCCTTTTCTACACCTCTATCAAGTCAACATAAGTTCACCCATAAATAACACAAACACACGTCTTGTTTTCGCCACGGTTTAATGTGACTCACAGCTTTTACTCACGCAGCGTATTTTTAGGACTTTGAGGCTAAATGTAGCCTCAGACGTACATCATTACAACGTCTTTTTAGGACTGTAATGTAAAATTAAACATTTTCCAGTGTCTGACTTTTACTTCCACTGATCACGTATACAAAAAGAAAAAGAAAAATTATACAGAGGTGCATGAGCACTTCTTCTAAAAATGCATCAGAACCTGAATGGCAGCTCAGCAAAACTGTGATTTCTGCTTGTAATTGCAAACTTTAGGGCATTTTGGGCATAGGACATTAATGCTAGATGGATCAATGCCCATTTTAACATCAACTGATGCAGCAACTTAAAACAAAACAGCTAAAAAAAAAGTATGTATTAAAGCTACAGAACAACTGCAAGTAACAGGTGCATCAGAATGTGATTTTTCTCTTTTAATTCCAAACTATAAGGCACTTTGCAGGATTTTACTCGTTTACCTCGTCCTAAAGAAGATGTTAGTGTCTTTTAATTCAGCCCGGTATCATTAAAAGGAGTCTGACTGAGGCAGCAAGTCACATTGTGCGTCATCAGGATGCATTCTGTTTGCAAAAAGCTTGAAATGTGTTGACACGACAGGTGAAATGTGGCTGAAATAGTGTGCTACTTAAACACAATCCCATGATATTTTATCAGATGTCAGATGGATGTGCTAATTCGTCACATGTGGGACGGCTGGTGAGGAAGTTTTTAATCTCAGGAAGGCTTTTATTTGGTAAATGAAGGAAATTTTTTTTAAAAAATGAAGCATCTTCCCTCAAATAACATCAGTTAAATAACAGCACGAGAGCTCATCCGAGTCACACATGGACTGAAATGTACATTGAAACTAATCCACAGCTGTGCACAGATCAGTTGTTTCATATTTAAGCGTGTTCATGTGACCAGATGGCAGCAGGCCAGCGGTGTGCTTGCTGACTCATGTTGTTGCTCTCTTCACTGCTCCTTCCCAGAATCACTCACTGGCTGTTATCACACTTTATGCCCTCTTACAGGCCTCCATTTGTTATTTTTCTGCTCTCATACGGGCTTTTATTTCTTATTTTTCGCTCGTTTCTCCCTCTCAGCACGTTCTGCTGCTGCACATTCTGCACTTCAGAGGGCCGTTATTATTTTACCATCTGTGTTTTCTGCCCCGTTAGCATCATAGAGAACGGTGACGTCAGCACTTTGTTCCACACTGAGACGTCTCAAAAAGCTACTCACCGAATTCACATGAAATTCACTGACTCACTGCTGCCCAGCAGGATGAATCCTAACAGTCCTGCTGACCTGCTGAACTCTCCTGCAGCAAAATGCACAGAACAAATCCACTGAGCAGGCCGCCATGAAATTTACTTATCAAAGAGCGAACAACAGCTTCAAGCAAAAAAGAAGAAAACTGTGTGAAGATGATGATAACTTGAGCAAGGAAGAAAGTGACTCATTTGAAAAAAACACGTGAAAAACATCCAAAAGATGAAAAAGAAGAACTTGGGGTATTAATTTGTATAAATGAGTTTACTTCTGGGAATTAGGCTGCTACATGATGCAAAAATGAGTTATTTGAACCTGGGGGATGTTGATCTCTACTTATTCCCCTGCTGGTTGAGCGCAAATGTACATTTTGACCAGTTGGATGGTTAACAATAGTAAGAAAACACTGGCTCCGGTCTGAACAACAGAACTGAGTGGAATCATGTCTTGTGCGGTCATTGCTGTGATAGCAGTATCTAACATGTGGGGGTTGATATGATGGCGGGACACAGGGGAGCCGTTGAGGCACCTTTGTCCTTTGTAGCCAACCAAGATGGCGGTCCCTAATCTGGAACAGTCTTCTGAATTGTGTCAGATGGAAAACAAGAACAACCAACAATGGCGAGTCGTTTATGACTTGCACTGGATATGTACTTCAGATATCCCTATTTTGAATTTTTCTTGGTCATAAAGAACATTTCTGATGTTCACATCGACAAAACACATGACATCACTTTTACCATCCATCCATCATCTATACACCGCTTAATCCTCACGAGGGTCGTGGGGGAGCTGGAGCCTATTCCAGCTGACTCAGGGTGAAGGCAGGGGACACCCTGGACAGGTCGCCAGTCTATCACAGGGCTACACTTAGAGACAGACAACCAAGCACACTCACATTCACACCTACGGACAATTTAGAATCACCAATTAACCTCAACGTGTTTTTGGACTGTGTGGGAGGAAGCCAGAGAACCCGGAGAGAACCCACGCTGCACGGGGAGAACATGCAAACCCCACGCAGAAAGATTCCAGGCGTGATCCCAGGATGCAAACCAGTGACCTTCTAGCTGCGAGGTGTTAACCACTGAGTCACCTTGCAGCCCCTTTTACCGTTCATTATTGTAGATATGTACAATTCACACTACAGATACCTGAATAGTAAAACTATCTGTAATTCTAGTTCAAAATATCTTTAATTCCCATCAACACAACATATATATATATATATACATATATATGTCTACATTGCAGTTCATGGATTCCTGAACTAAGTTTGAACTGGTCAGAATAATCCTGGAGGTATCATAAACTGGAATTCTGTCTTGTCAAAACGTGATTATAGATATTCTGAATTAGAGTTTTGTATTGGTGAAATGACGTTGCAGACGTCTGTAGTTCTGTTAGAAGCTAGGCCAAGATGGAGGCATCTTGCTTGGCCAACATACTTTGGCACTGTTACCATAACTGCACATTGCAGCCTGAGGCCAAAGTTCTGCTGAATCATGACCACAGGTCCTGAAAGGATAAAGTTCTTGGAATTCACCAACACTTTGCTGATAAGCTCGCTCTATTGTACAGCATTTTCTAACCTATCTTATCCACCACAGCAGCTGCCATTAGTTCTGCGGACACCGTTCAAACGCTTTGCTGGATCAATATCCTCTCGGAAGCCTTGCATGAGCAGCGTCATGCTCAGCAATCCAAACTATTCGTGTTGATGTTTGAAATATCTGCAGTTCATTTGTCCAACCTGAATTCCAGATATCGCTCACTGTTGCTTTGACTGATGTTGTTGGTGTTTGTGATGTTAGTTCCAGTTGAGCAGATTCAGCTGGTAAACGCTACACTTTGCATATTTTGTTGTCTGATTTGTTGTGGGTCTGTCCAACTGATGCATTTTGGTCTGCATCCACTGATATCTCCCGGTAGAAACAGAAAATGAACGGAGAGGTTCCAGACTAATTCACATTTGCACAATGACAAGCTAAATGACTAATACCATTAGCATAAGGTGGCTGCATAATTCAGACTGTCAGAGGATACCGAAGGACACAAACGCCTCCCTGTGTTTTACTCAAAGAACCCCTAAGCTGCCTACAGTGCCTGTGTTTACTCCTTGCAACCTTATATGAACCTACCAACGCAAACTGTAAATAAACAAACCAATAACAGTCCAAGTAATGCATGAGAATGTGGGATTATCCAATGTCTGTGAATATGTTTGGGATTATTATCACACGTGCAAAAAATAAGGTAACTTCATGAGCAAAAATAACATAAAATTAATAAATTGCAGCAGACGTGCAGGATCTTGTGAAAACAAACCAAAAAAAGCCTGTCAATGAGATGATAACACTTTTTATAAACAGGTTTAGTGTTTGTGTGAGAAATAATTGACTTGTTAGCTGGAAAGTTTTGCACTGATCACATTCCTGCCTCCTGAGGATAAACACTCGTCTCTTTTGTTGGAGAATCTGTCTTGTCTCCTTATTGCTGCTGTGAACTTAAGACTCTGATCACTGCCCAGATTTCATTCTGCAGAGGTAAACACTGCTCCTGCCTTATTTCATCCACACCACAGAGTTTATAGGCTTCATCATGTGGCAGGAGCAGAAACCGTGGTGGTTCTGTTCCCTGCAGCTTAACTTCTGAATGAGGTCATGTTGTTGTGCTGTTGATCCTGTCAGAGCCGAGCTGCAGCGTTGCCTGGTATCACCCCGACACTGCCACATTCCTGAGGGAGGGAGGAGAGGCGGGAAGCCGGAGGTGAAATTGAAAGTGAAGCGCATGGGAGTGACCTGAAAAGAAGAGAGCTAATTTTCTGAGTAAAACTGAATGACTTCCATCCTGCCTGCTGTCCTCACAGTGCTCCGATCTGAGGTCAGTCTGCCAGAGAGAGAGATGAAAACGCTGCAACCGAGCAGGCCGAGGGTCAGCACTTCCCCGAGGGAAGTTTCAGAGAGGTCAGAGTTTCTCATGAACTTCAACACACACCTTTTTCTCAGCGGCTTAAACAGCTGACTGAGCTGCAAGAATGTTTCCAGGAACCAGAGAGTTCCTGCTGCAGGCAAAATCCTCTTCCCTGAATACACAAGTCATAAAGCAGCAACAAATTCTTCAACCTAAATGACCCTATAGCCTGTAATGTGTAGAATGCTCTTTGAGGTTACAGGGTTTTTGTCATCCCGGTTGCAATAACAAACACAGAGTAAGGTTTAAAGAAACTGCACGTACAATCAGTTTGAAATGGGAACTAATGTTGAAGTCCAGTGTTTTGCTGACCCGTCCATCCACCCTGACTTTGTGACTCTCTCACTACGTCACCTGATGTCACTACTCGGGTCGCTACAGGGTGCTGCTGCTGTCTCTGAAGGAAGATTTGACATAACTTAAGTTGCAGCAGCCCAGTTTCACACACAAAAAAAAGTGTAATATTTAAGTCGGTGCATTATTTTCTTAAACAAGGCAGTTAATTGTAAAGTTGTTTTTTTTTTTTAGAGGTAATTCTTTGGCAGTCCAATCACAAAGTTCTTGCTCTTCACCTGCCCTGCTTGCCAGATTTGGCTCCGTGGGACTTCTTTCTGTTCCCTAAGATAAATTTCACACAGTTTAAGAGATTTTGTCCTCATCGCAGGTAGTGTTTGACGTTTTCACTTAGTGGGATTTCCAGGGACTGTCACACTCGTTGCAGGAGCGCTGGGAGCAGAGTATCAGTGCATAAGGACCCTACTTGATGAAGATGGCAGGTGAATTTAAATCAGGTTGTAAACTCTGGACCTTTTGGTTGCACTGCATCGTTTTTGTTCCTAAACTTAACAAAGTACTTTTGTTTTGGTTGTTTGGTTACTTCTGTGTCCAGAATGCTGGTCTGAGAGAGGGACAGAAATTTTAAGACATAGTGGCTTTCACACAGGACGCGGTACGTGCTACGCTCACAGATTAGCGTATAAAATAGGCAGAGTTTTCAAAACTTCTAGCAGGGCGACATCCCCATCCTTTCAAGCTGGAAGTTTTTAGTTTGATGCAAACACTTCAACAGCAAAGATGTGTTTGTCCCGAGCTAAGCAGCAAGCGTTCGCACGATTCAGTTAAATTGAATTTTATGTATATAGCACCAGTTCACAGCATGTCATCTCATAGCATTTCACATAGCAAGGTGAAGCTCTTATGCACTGTTCTTGCAATTATGAAAACTTTTCTCCTCAGTACAACTGCAGAGTTGTATCATATGATTCATAGACTGATTCAGACACACACACAGCACCGGCTTCTTGTCCACTTTGCCCTCCATGTAGGTAAGATGTCTTGTTTTTGTTGGCCATGTGGTCATACACTATAGTGCATAGGTGTCAAAGTTCAACAAATCTGAACTTTGAAATGTGAAATCTGAGTGCACAGTCCGTCGATCTGTGCACACTTCGCTCGGCGGAGCAGCATGCTGTTGTTGTGCAGTGCAAGCAATAGACATGAATGAGCTTCTGAGTGCAGCAGTGGTGCCGGTGCCGTGTCCTGTGTGAAAGCCATTTATCTCATGACTGCACATGAGACAGCCATTCTGATTTCTGTTATTTCTCTATGGTAGTTCAGATTTTTCTGCCTCTTTTCTCTCTGAAGGCTCACCTGCTGCTGTCCGAGAGAAAGCGAAACCATTAACAAGCTGCCGACTGCAGTTTTTCTGCAGCCACAACAACCAGCAGTATCATGACTAACCATAAAGAACCCTGGGAACCTGTGATTTTTCATGACAACAGCAGTATTATAGAGAATGTTGAGGAGGGAGAGTCTAAAGCCTTTTCTCTGTTCAGGCTGTGGTACAAACCACAAAACCAGAAACTTTCAGCAAAGGCAACATCTGATTGCATAGAGGAGAGAAACTTCACTGGGGAAACCATCCGCCCAGTGTTTGGGTCTCTGTGGGAAAACGAAGTTCATGGGCAGAGAAACTCCTTGTCATAATGAAAATGATGCTGATGATTGGCATGTTGAAGAACCTGAACGGGTCAAATATCAGCAACAGAACTGAAATATAATAATGTTATTTGTTAAAACAGGTTTTCCAACAGTCAAACAGAAGCTGGAAAACAAGATGTGGACTGAAATGCATGACTCACAGGAAAAGCAGGTCGGGTAAAAGCCACGTTCACTGAGTCACTGAAGAAAAAGAGACTCTGCATCAGAAAAAATAATCAGAACAGGCAGCCGTAATCAAAGGAACATGACCAGGATGGCAGAGTAACGGGCACAGAGAGGCTGGAACATAGTGTATGACTGGTGTGGTGAAGGAGCAGGTGGGTGTTCATGGGAGCAGGTGCGCAGGTAGATCAGGAGGCTGCGGAGGTCTGATGATGGTGAAGGTGGAAACATGTTCAGAGAGGATGAACAGCCCACACTTTGAAATCACATTTGGTCAAAAAATAAAAAACAAAAAAATCACCACAAAGACACACAAATTGACCCTAAAGGCTAAAAGACACAAAATGACCACAAAGAAACATAAGATGATCGTTAAAAAAGTAATGCCAAACGACCACAAACACAAATGAGCCAAAAATACACACAAAATGACAGCAAAGAGACACACAATAAACACACAGAAACACAAACCGATGAAAAAACAGACAAATAAGAGACATAAACAAACACAAAATTTCTACAAAACAACAACAAAATGGTACAAAATGATCACAAAGAGCGAAATAAGACACAAAATGACCACAAAGAGCGAAATAAGACACAAAATGACCACAAAACAACAACAAACCGGTACAAAATTACAACAAAACAACAACAAAATGATACAAAATGACCACAAAGTGAAATAAGACACAAAATGACCACATAGAGACACAAACTAATGAAAAAGGTAAAGGACCACAAAAAGAGGAGAACAGATGCAAAACAGTGAAAAACATGCAAATGACCACAAAGAGACACAAAATGATCACAAAAAAACCATACACACAATGAATACATATATGTGTACAACCAGTACAAACAGACACATAATTAAGACATAGAGACACAAACTAATGCATAAATGACCACAAAAATACAGAAACAGCTGAAAACCAGTGACAAACTGGCCACAAACAGACACAGAATGAATGCATGTGGGACAAAAATGGACATAAAATGATCATAAAGAGACAAAATGAATACAAGTATAATCAAAACACATCAGCATCATTTATGTTACTCTTACAGCTGTCTTGTGTCTTTCTGTTTGGTCTTTTACAGGCCTGAGCTCAGAGACCTGTTGTCCTGTAATGTGAATCTGCGTTGTGAATCCAAAACCAGGTGAGGAACCACAGCTCGGTGTCAAAGAGGAGTAACACAGAACAGCAACACTTAACATCAGCACGCAGATTATTTACATACTGACGAGCTGGTTGAAGCATCGGATCCTACATGGTCGATATTTATCAGGAGGAGGAGGAGGAGCATCACCACATGTTGGTCACACTGAGACACTCCTGCTGATGCACTGCTGAGACTCTTACAATCCTCCTCCTGTGAGAGTCATTATACTGTATGAAACCTATACCACACACACACACACACACACACACACACACACACACACACACACACACACAAAGAGAATGACTGTGACCTTTGCAGAGTGACAGCAGCAGACTGAGTCATCAGCATTAGATAACAGATGAGCAGGGAGGGGGCTGAACAGGAGAATGAAGACGGTGCAACATGGGAGCAGAAAAGACACTTTGATAGCAATAATGATAACAATGACAGTTTCTATACATTCAGTGTGCTCTCTACACAACAATGTGTTGCAATAAAACAGGAAGAATCATATATTTTTTTTAATGAGTGAAAGAAAATTAGCACAAATTAGCTGAAAAGAGGATTAAAAACATGCAAAAAAACCCAAAAACAACGTGCATGCAGATCATGAGTGTTTTGCAGAATAACAAAACCACAAAAATGTATTATCCAAATGATCAATGATCAGGCTGGTCCAGCGTGAGTCAGTCATGTACATTCTGATGCGTTTGCCTCCAGTTCGAATAAAGTTGCTTTGTTTTAATTTCATGAGATCAGCTCTTAAACGAATGAAGCACTTTCGCGAGCGAGTCCAGTAAAGGGGGGCAGCATACTTAAATGGTCAGTAAGCTACACTGAAACCCAATTTAATGCTTAGAGCTGAAAGTAATTAAACTCTCAAATCTGTTTAAAAGCAGGCTTAAAGCCAGCCTGCAGATGCAAAGGTGGACGTAATACTTCATGAAGCTGCGATTTGGACTTGGCAGCTGTTTAGTTTGCATCAGAAAAACAAAGAAATAACCTGAGTCTACCTCGTCTGAATGAACCCCAGATCCCCTCACGTATTTAAATATACTGAACTCAGATGTATTGGAGTGCAGTTTGGGACAGCAGTGGTAACGTTGATTGTGTTGCTTGCATTTATTGTCTATGCTTTTTTCAGAAATGACGTGTTTGCTTTCCTTCTGAACTTTTGCTTTAAAACTGCACCAGATCTGGAAACCTAAAGCGGAGTTTGGCTGTTTGTTTTAATGATAATCTGATTTGCAGCAGCAGCAGCTCAGATTACCGCAGTTTAGTCAGCGTGTTAACGTTTGAGTGGGATGAGCTCAGAGAGATAATCAGCACGTCAGACACACACATGAAGACTGTTTTAGTTGTCTGATCGACCTGTGCAGAAACATTTGGATAACATCTTACCTGCTCAGGTGTGCATGTGTGCTTTGAACGCTGATTTACGTCAGAGCGTAACCTAGATCGCTGTGTCCTTCTGCACTCGGAACACATTTTCTGTTTGAGCTGCCTGTTCTCATTCCTTCTTAATTGCCACCTTCATTGTGAGCGTGCGGTTTGTGAAAGGGTTGTACTGACTCACATTATTGAACAGAGTGTAATTTCAAGTGCTGCCAATTAAAGGAGTTCCTCTTTGTAGTGACATAAATATTAGGTGGCGATCTGACCCAGCAGGGAGGCTGCCAGAGGAAACGTCACTGAGGGTAGAGCTGCCTTCACTGATTTATCACATATTGTACCTGTGCGTGATGGGAAAGTGTCTCACATAGTGCTGCAGCCTCAATTACCAGTTGCAGCTCTTCTAGCGCCTTTATTGTCTGAAAATACACTCTCATCTGTTGAATGACGTTATTTTACTGGTTGAAATGTTAGCAAATGGTTTAGTTTTGCA
>NW_007578798.1:153621-168269 GCF_000690725.1 Stegastes partitus | reverse complement strand
CAGCATCTCACGGCCTTTCCACTCACTCTTCTACTCAGTGACAGCTACTGTAGTGATGGTTTAATGCATCGGCTGTGCTGCCAATGGAGAAAAGTCTGCTCACCGAGATGAGTGACTCCAACCAAGAAGTCATAGAGAAGTTTGCGGAGCAGGAAGAGAGAAGAGCCACATTTTTAAATAGCTCCAGACTGCATTTGTGACCTTTTGTTGAGAGTGTGTGAATTGATGAGCTTGATGATCATGAAGCTGTATTAGTGTCGCTGTCACCGGCACAGGAAGCTGCTGTGTTAACCACAGTGGTGGAAAGTAGGACTTTTATGACTTTGGTGTACCACAGCATTAACACTTAAAAATGCGGTTTTCTCATGAAAAACAGAGCGCACCTGCATTCACATGTAGAAGACATGTAACTCGGTTTAACCTCGGACAAATCTGACATGAGAACACTGTAGATTATTATTTTTAGTCATTTTTGGTCACACACCGGTCAGAGCACACCACAGCCACCACCAGCATCTACCACAGCCTGCTATGTGGAGCGTTTAGAGAACACCAATAAATCGTTGTGTCTATCGATAACAAAATACGTTTTGCCTGTGTGGAGGTGAGACAAAATGAGAAAATGGGTCGTACTGGTGCTACCAATGGAAAAGTTAGTCTGGAGCCCTGAATAGTATTTTTTGTTTTTTTCATTATTCATGTTGTGTTTTTTTTTTAGTTTGTACAGATCCTGTAAATACTGATGAAAGTTTGATGAATGGTTTTGAGATTTAGTTCTGGTAAGTCTTGATGATGTTAAATTAGATTATGATTAGAATATCCTCCAAAGGTAGAACATTTGCGTCCCTGTAAATAGTTAATCTTACTTATATTCTAATTTGTGATTAAAAATAAAAGGTCAATTGCAGACTGCGGCGCCCCACCAAAACATTTCACCAGCCGCCACTGGCTAGGTGCTAAATTGCTCGCTAACCTGAACTTAAACTGTTTTAGTTTAGAAGTTAGCCAACCATGTATTTTACTTTTGGATGTTGAGGTTTGCAGCTAAACATGTTTTGTATATTTTACCAGTAAAGTTGAGTTAGCTGGAGGTTATTCCCATTTTGATTTACCTTAAAGAACAAATGGATTAAGCAGGTACAACTGTTTAGCTTAATGTTTAACAGTTTGGTTAAGGCTAGCAGCTACAAATAGAAGTAATAGTTTTATTTTGTATAACATCTAAAACATTTTGATCCATGTAAGTCCAGAATCTGTAATTTAGTTTTCTTTTATTTTGTTTCTAAAACTGAATGAGTAAACTATAAGAACTCGATAAAGGTGGAGAGATATTAGGTTATTTAAAATTCTTAGTTAAATTTGATAATGCTTAATTTAGAAATGCTGAATATCTGCTTTTAAAATATCCAGTAAACTTAAATTTGTCATTATTCAACATTAAAACTGCTCATGTACTCATAAATGACCTCACTGGGACCTTTCTGAGCTTGTTGACCTTTCTGGCAGCACCACATTCAGTACAAACTGTACATATTTAGCTCCACTTAGAAAAGATAAATCACTGGGATGCTCTCCTTGTTCTTGCAGAATGACCGACATCTGATGTTTCGGCGCTACAGAGTACAAAGTAAACAGGAATGTGAAGTATGACAGATATGAAGAACGTGCAAAACCACACTACCCTGTAAACTGTCGCTGTTTCCCGAAGTAACTTCAGGCTGCTGAGTTACTGAACTTGGCTGACCTGCTTCAACATAAACACCTGGGTTTCATCTACCAAGCTCTGAAACTTTAATCTGTAAACATTTAAACATGATACTCATCTAGAGGAATCAATCAGTCTTACTAGGTCGGACCAAAGGTTTCACTTTCATCTTAGCACAAACATAGACTGCATGCATTCACATTGTTGAACAGGTATGTGCAATTTTTTTATTTTTATTTTTTGTAGTGGTGTGGTTTTATCAAATCAAATCAAGCTTTATTTATACAGCACTTTTCATACATAGAGCAACGCAAAGTGCTTTACAGCATTAAAAACATTGTCAAAGAAAGAAAAAAGAAAAAAAGAAAAGAAAACCCGTTTCTCCCACCCTCCATGTATACACATATGAAAACACACACACACACACACACACACACACACACACACACACACATTCTCACCACTGACCGTAGGCAGACATGGCATGGCACTGAGGCTCGTGGAAAACGCTACCAATTGGGGCCGTCCACACTGGGAGGAGTCGCAGACCATGACCACTGGGGGTGCCGGACCCCCCTGACCCCGACAGACAAGGAGACCCCACAATGAGGTGGGGAGCCCCCCAACCAGCCGGGTTGAAGGGACCCACAGACAGCACCCCCAGCAGCAGACCGGACACAGCCCCCAGTGTGGAGGTCCCCTCTAATGAAACAGCAAGATTATCACCAGTATTACTCCAAAAACATCCAAACAACACAGTTTTAGTGCGACAGTGACAAAACACCTTCGTTCACTTTGCTCTACAGTTTCACATCTATTTCGAACTGAAGCTGCTTTAAAAATAAAGCATCACTGCGATGGAAACCAAGTCTGTGACACGTCAGATTACTGAGACTCACCAGCAATACGTCTAATTAAGGTTTTGACAAAATGTTAACAGGAGTTGAAACTTAGTTTGTTGCTTCCAGCTGTTTGTCGGAGTCGTTCCTCTGAGCCTGTTAAACACCTGCAGCATCAGACAGCAGCAGGATCAGTATAGGAGTCTCTATAGAGAGAGAGCTGTGCACAATTATGCTTGTTTACCAACAGCAGTAACGTCTAAAGTTCATGATGTAACACATTTTGAGTGGAAACTGCTATTTTCTTCCTTTCTACAGAGGCGTGGAAACAAACCACCAAGGAGCTGAGAACTGTGCTGGTGGGGAAGACCGGATCTGGGAAGAGTGCCACAGGAAACACCATTCTTGGCTTTGACTACTTTTAATCAGCAACGAGCCCCGTGTCCGTTACCGACGAGCGCTCCGAGGCCAGAGCGAAGGTGGGCGGTCAAAAGGTCGCCGTTATCGACACCCCATGGCTGTTTAACACCAGATATGGGATGAAAACAACATCGGCCAGCGTGTCTCTGATGCCCCCCCAGGACCCCAATGTCTTCCTGATCGTCATCGGGCTCGCAAGATTCGTGGAGGAAGAGAAGCAGACAGTGCAGAAGGTTCAGGAGGTGTTTGGCCAGGGTGCAGACAGATACAGCGTGGTCCTGTTCACTCAAAGGGGACTATCTTTAAGCTGAGCTCTTCGTGAGGGGCTGTCCAGACCTGCAGGAGCTCGACCAGCACCACGTCTTCAATGAGCTGCTTCAGAAGATCAGAAATATTGTGAGGGACAATGGAGGAAGCCACTACACCAGTGAGATGTTCCAGGAGGCAGACATGGCAAGACGAGAAACAGTCAAATAGGCATGAAGACACAAAACATGAAGCAGAGCTCAGGAATCTGACAGAGACACAGAGGCCAGAGAAAAAACTGAAGATAAAAATCCAGTAGCGGCTTTAAATTTAGTGGTGAGGTTTACTGGGAACCTGTTGAAGCCTCTTTCACCCATCTGGCATCAAAAGAGATCTGGTGCTCACGTCTGACAGCATATTTTGTTCAGAGTGAGTTTTTTTTCATGCAGTTCATTTAAATGCAGTCGAAAAGTGAATAATAAGCTGCATTACCACCATCATGCTTATTGCCATATTAATGGGTGAACAGTGGCTGCACTTTGCAGAACGCGTTTCTGATGTGTTGATCAAGTTTCTGTAATGAAGGGACAAACTAAGAGAAACTGGACCTTTGCAGAGACACAGCAAACCACAAAGATGCAAAACCATCATAAAGAGACAAAACAGAACGACCCCAACGGCACCAAACAACCACGAAGAGACACAAAACAAACACAAAAAAAAAAGCACAAAAAGACTACGAGACATAAAATCATGACAAACAGACACAAAATTAGCTTCTGAGTTAACATGGCCATCACCACTAACAGATCACAGCAGAGTCTGAAATACTTCATCTCAAGTTTGCATGTCAGGACGTTTTGTGTTTTCTTATGATTTCTGGGTTTATGAGAAGACGTGTTTCATGTTTTTTGATTAGTTGTTGACTGAAGTTTGTTTCTGTTTCTTATCTCTTGTTGTTTTTTTATAACAATCACATGTCTGAAGGAGATCTGGTTGAGTCGTAAACTTGCTTCTTTTCAATTCAGTAAAGATTTGGAAGCTTTAATTCAGTGTGTGGAAGCTCTTTTCTTTGTGTGTTTGACGCTGTTTCAAACTTTAAAGCTACTTATTGTGCACATTTCTGCTTCGTCCTCATGTCTTCAGTTTGTTGTGTCTGTGCTGCAGTCGGAGCGCTGCAGGAAGCTGCAGGAAATTCCATTCATTTCTTTTCAGCAGCAGCTAAAAATGAATCTCGGAGGGAATTCAAAGCTGCAGCCAAACAGTCTGCACACTCAGTGCTAATAACTGGAAGCTCTGATGTGGAACACTTCAGGAAACCGTCTCCGTGTAAGGACAGCGAGCTGCCGCTCACATTGCTGGATGTGCCGGGTGTCAGGAGGGACGTGCTCTGCATTGTTTGAATTCTGTGGTGGGAGGAAAAGTCTCGACACAAAGTGGAGTTGGAGGTGTTTATCACACCCGGGAAGCAGTGAGCTCTGTCTGAGGGGATGACATGATGTCTGGCCGCTCGGCTGTGTGATGTTACATGCTGCTCTCTGATTGGCTGGCGGGTGACACTTAGAGTCATGCAGGTGAATTCCGTTCAGGTAAACACAGAAACAAACTTCAAACTTGTGATTAAATCCAGTGTTGCCAGATCGACAGCTTTCCTCCATGTGGGCTTCTTTTTAATTCTGGTTTCCAGCTGTGAAGAATTATTGCAGAAGTTTTCAGACAGTAAAGGAGACGCAGATGGAGGTGGAAGGAACAGGTGCATGAAAGTCAGTCTTAATGTCAAAAATCTAAGTCGTAAATCAGTCCGATGTGAAGTCACAGACATGAAAAACACGGTGTTAGTTTCAGTGACTCAGAGTTTCCCAGGATATCATCATCTCTGCAGTCCATCCACAACAAACGTCTATAAAACTGCCCCGATATTGGAAAACAGATGATGTTTTTGACTGCAGCCTCAGACTCTTCAGGTTTTCTTCAGTCTTACAGTTACTCATTTTCAGTTAGTGTAAAGATAAAAAAAACACATAACTGGTTCACAGTTAATGGAGTGAACGTGATTTTCCACAGCGTAAAAAACGGCAGAAACAAACTGGTGGAATTAAAAGGATCTGATTGTTGTGTGTGTGTCCGGCCGTGCAGACAGGATGTGTGCAGCTACATGTGAGCGCCGTTTTGTTTATTTCCAGCAAAACCTTTTGAGTCTCTGAGCACGTGCAGTCAGACGCAGCTGACGTGCTGCAGGGCATCGCTGCACTGCAACGGTTTTCAGACCGGAGACAAGTGACACGGACTGGGACCAGTCTGTGGCAGAATAAAGAGCGAACTGGATTCAATGACGCTGAGAGGCAGATGCAGCAGGTTTGGGTTCAGTCAGGTGTGAGAACAGGAACAGGTGAGGAGGAGGAGTCTGACTGCTGTTGAATAACATGAAACATTTGATAGCGGCTGATGTTTCCAGAGATTTCTGTAAGTGTGAAGAAAAAAAACTGGAGCTGCAGGACTCTGTGGAAACCCGATGAGGAAGTCGGGGGGAGAGCGGAGACTCACCTGAGCTGAACTCTCTGGTTGGTTGATTCCTCCTCTTCTTTCTCACCTCTTTGTTTCTATCATGACACAGGAAAAGCACCGGCCTTCGCTGTGTCGCACTGCTGGTTGAACACACAAACACAATCCTGACATTGTTGATGATGAACACTTAGGTGTCTGTGTGGAGTCTCAGTCGTCCAGGTCCTGCTGATTCTGGAAGCTTCAGTGAAAAACAGGTTTTGGATCTTCAAGAAGTTTCATCTCTCGTGTCTTCAAGAAACCAAAAAGAGAAGTCCAGCTGCTTACTTATTGAAGCTTGTCGTGTTTTTTCCGTGGACAGAGCTCGCCGCTCAAACCACCTTGAAACTCTGTTAATGTCGACGTACTTTGTTTTCACACGAAAAACGGACTTTAATAATTACACAGCAGAAAAACAATACAACTGTTTGACGTGTGAAGTCTTTTGGTGGAACAAAACAAGACATTTGAAGATGTCACCTTCAGCTCAGGAAACTTTTCTGGCAAGTTTAATGAACCGAACAATTAACTAATGGAAACAATGATCAGCGTGTTAATGGTGCTGTCTCTGACTTTTCCTCGGGTCGGAGGAGGTTTGAACTGAATCCAGGGTGAACTGACTCTGTTTGGCCTGAATGATCCAAACAGATGAAGGAATCTGCTGCTGATGTTTTTTCTGGTGGATTTCAGAGGAAAAAACTCTCATCAGGAAAATAAAATTCCCCTCAGAGGTCTGCTGGCTGAAATCATTTCCTCCCCGTGCTCGGCACAAACACTCCTCCCTGCCGTCTCCACCCGAGTACATGTTGGTTTGTTTCTGACCGTTGGTTTAATGTCAGCTGCAGGAGGAGGAGGCGGAGGTCACTGTGATGATTACACATGAGCCCAACTGAAGACTGTTGAAAGCAGAATAAAAGCTGGAGCTGTGCTTTGCAGTTTGCGTGTTCTTTGGACTTTCTCTGTCAAATGTTTTGCTCTGATGTTCATGATTTAATGTTTGAAATCTGCAATTTGCATTTGTTTACTTCGTGTGGTCTGTATTTGTTGTGGGAACGTTTGATTTAAAGAGTTTTAATCACTGAATGACTCTTTGCTATAATCTGACATTTAAAAGCTTTCACAGTTTACTTCTTACTCCAGGAGGACAAAAGATCAGTTCCTCATTTATACTCCATCCATCCATCCATTATCTATACACCGCTTTATCCTCATGAGGGTCGCGGGGGGGCTGGAGTCTATCCCAGCTGACTCAGGGTGAAGGCAGGGGACACCCTGGACAGGTCACCAGTCTATCACAGGGCTACACTTAGAGACAGACAACCAAGCACCTACGGACAATTTAGAATGAACCTCAACATGTTTTTGGACTGTGGGAGAAAGCCGGAGAAAGACCCCCACTGGGACGCGAACCGGCGACCTTCTTGCTGCGAGACAACAGTGCTACCAACTGCGCCACCTTGCCCCTCATTTATACTCATGTATTTTTAAAAAATTAAAAATAAGGTAAATAATTATACAAAAAAATGAATAAATAAATAAAAAGTGCCACTTTTACTCAAATTCAACTTGTAGCTTGTTGCTCCTTTTACTTTTTATTCATTACTTGTATTCTTTTACTTTGAAATTGAATATTTTGCACAGTTTTTTTTCTCACTAAAGCATTTTGAAATGCCTCTTTGTATGAAATCGGCTCTTCAAAAAGACTTACCTCATCACTGCTGTCAGATACAAACACACAGAGAGCAATGCTGAATTAACAGGAAAAGCTGATGATGATGATGATGATGATGATGATGATGATGATGATGATGATGATGATTGGAGTTGTAGGAGGAGGTCAAGGCTCTGCAGGAGCTCACAGCAGGATAAGATGGAGGGAAAACACGCACACACTCTGAGGTGTGAAGTCTGGTTTTTAGTTTTCGGTGCTCAGGTGCTAATTGAAGCTGTTGGATTTAACACCTGCAGTTATTCAGCCACAGCTCCCACCACCTGCTGCTTACTGGCTGCTCTGGGAGACACTGCTCCTCCCTTCATGCTTTACATTCACACCAAACTACTCAGGTTTTGTTTTGTTTTTTTAAATGTACCATCGCAAACTTTGTAACCTCACTAACAACACATTTTCTGATGAGTTTTGTTCAGAATCAAAGCGTTTCACCTCGCGTTGTACCATGTATAACTGTGTTTGTGACCAGTAAAGGCCTTGAATCCTTGAATCCTTGAATCACGAGGAGGAATAACAGTAGCAGCAGCAGCTCACCGAACACTGGCCTAAATACGGAATAAACCACCTTCTTGATCTAGTGATGTCATTTCTAACCAGAGCACTCGCTTCCATTAACCTGATATCATCTTAAAATGTCGGCTTCATGTCAGAATGAGCACCCTCACCGTTCTGTACGAGTCACAACAGAACTGGTCAGAACTGAATGGAGTCACATTAACAACTGGACGAGTACAAGCGACGTACATCACAAGACACCTCTCTCATTCACTTTGCTCTAAATCTCCATTTAATACAAGTTTAGTGTGTTGCTTCCAGCTGTTTGTAGGAGTCTGTCCTCTGAATTTAATAAACACCTGCAGCAGCAGCGTCCATATATGAGCTTTCCTCAGCAAAATGCACAACAGCAGTACCTTCATTAATTACTGCTGCTGCCATTCAGTCTACATGAACGCCAAACATCGTACGGTGGCTTCCCATGACTATGGTTGGTCTGTCTGAATGAAGCTAAAGGGAGCTTTGTCTGAATGTAAGAATGCTTTCACTTCAACACAGTGATGAGGCGCCAATGTTACATATCCCAGGTCTAAAAAGGGCTCACGTAATGTGTGTGTGTGTGTGTGTGTGTGTGTGTGTGTGTGTGTGTGTGTGTGTGTGTGTGTGTGTGTGAGAGAGAGAGAGAATGATTAGACGAGGTGATGAACGAAAACGAGGCCGTGTGACTTTTGACCCTCCTGCTGATGAGGAGCAGGTCGAGTACGAAGTTCTCACACTGTCCTCCTGCAGCTTCACACCTCCAACACACACACACACACACACACACACACACACACACACACACACACACACAGACTGACCTGCAGACTGACTCAAACCTTAAACCAAGTCATCGTACTCAAATTTCACAATTTAGAAACTGGAGACTTTATTTGCACTCCTTGGATTAAGTTGTGTCTTCTCAGTGTGACTGTGTCCCCACAACATGAGTAACACCGCGACACACACACACACTGACCTGCCCTGAACCTTTGAGTCACACTTCATGTGTTTGAATCAACACACTGGCTGAAGATCTTCTCACGCTGAACGACCCGGTGGCCCTGAGACTTTTCCAGAGGACGCCTGCAAGCTGGACACTGAGTTTGCACGAGCTCAGCGAGTGTCTCGGCTGTGAGATAAAGGAGCTGAACCGGATTCCTGCTGATTTATCTGGTAAAACGTGACGATGAAGTCATGATCTTATCAGCAGCAGCAGCAGCAGCAGCAGGTTGTAAATGACTGCGGGTAAACATGTTTCTGGGATTAAATCACAGCTTTATTCAGTCACTCAAAAAAGACTCAAATAGTTTCAGCCATGTTGGTGCAATAGTTTAATCATCTTTTTGTCTTTTCATTTGTTTTGTGCTCAAAAATCTCATTTTATAAAATTACTAAAGCAGTGAAATGAGCATATTGTGGTAAAAAAAAAAAGCACCATGTTTCCTGGTGACCTGCAGAAGAAGGAGTGCAAAGACACATGCACATTAACATGGCTGGCACTCATTAACTTCCATTTACTCTGCAGAAACTATTCAGTGTTTGTCTTCACTCAGTCGGACTCTCAGCTGGTCAGGCGTTAAAGTCTGACGCCGTCGCAGCCCCACGCCCCCCCTCAGTGTGGAGATGACCTGACCGCCCCCCATGAGACCCCTGGGAAACAACCACCAACATCATCAACAACAACAACAACAACATCCATCAACTCGTGAACACATCTACAAGAAAATATAAAGAAAGGTAAAAAAAACAAGTCAAATGAAATATTGCTTTTTAAAAAAAAAAAAAAAAAAATTTAAAATATATCCCATAAAGTCTTCTGTGGCCTCAAGGATAAACAGATTTTTTAAACATTTTTTAATTGAATAAATATATAAAAAGGAATAAAAAAAATGACACATTAAAAAAACAAACATGATAAAAAAAAAAGAAAAAGAAAAGGTGATGTTGTATATAAATGTAAATAATAGTTGCTTTCTTCATTAAATTCAGTATTTTTTGTGTCACCTTCAGAATAAATGCAACAAATATAAAGATGATCTGAAAATATATTAAAAATATTAAACCAGTTCAAAAAATAAAAGTAAAATAGGATTAATAAATAAAACAACATTTGGGGCTTTGAAACAAAATTCAATATGAAAACATTGTGCTGTAAAAGATAAATTCAATATGAATGATGTTTTATTTTGAAAACACCATTTCATTAGCGAAAACATCAAAACACAGAACAGCATTAGATAAGATAAGACAAGATAAGATAAGTCTTTATTAATCCCATTGCAGAGGCACAGCAGCAAACTAGATATGAGTAGAAAGCAAAAAACAAAAACATACATAAGTACTGCTGATGCTGCACAGATTCTTGCAGATGGAGAGAAATGAGAGAAATCGATTCTGTACAGTTTACTGAATGCCCAAAATACTTACAATGCACAGGCTTGAATGTGTTGATGTTGCACCAGAATAAAATGTGTTAGTTTTTCAGTGTTCGGCCCACTGGAAGCATTTCTTGTTGTAAAATTAGCAGCAGGAAGGAAGGAAATATCTCTTAGTCACACACTGTGGGTGAAACATTCTGTCAGTGAAGGAGCTGCCCAGAGAGACGTGTTCTCCAACAGGGATGAGAGTTTAGCCTTCAGGCTGCTGTCTCCCACCACCGCCACGGGGCCCAGGCTGGATCCCAGAGCTGACCTTTGTTACCAGGAGCTCTTTCTGTCTGCAGTAGAGATGATGGCTGATGCTCTCTGCACTACAAAAGATCTGAGCAGCAGATAGAATCTACTCTGTGCTTTCTTGTATCGGGCATTTGAATTGTCCAACCAGTTCAGGTCATTGTTCAGGTGAACACTCAGGTACTTACGTCACCCTCTCACTGTCCATTTGCTTGACTGGCGTCTCTGAGTGCAGAACTCCACCACCAGTTCTTTGGTTCTCCCAGCATTGATCTGGAGGAGGTTTTGCCGGCACCAGTCCAGAAAGCCTCGGGTCAGTTCTGTGTACTTGCTGTCATCCTCCTCTGTGATGATGCCAATGATTGCGGAGTCATGTTGGATTCACAGTCCTGTAATCTCACACGCTGAGCTCTCTTGCTTCCAGTAACTACTGTTGGTTGATGTTTTTATGGACTCTGAGTTAATGTCACAGTTAACCCTACTCAGGACTTCCATGTAGAAGATCCTTCGAGGTCCACTGGATCCCAAGAAAGAATACGTGCAAAATATTTATTGGTATTCATTATAGACTTTTATACTACGTTAAATACATTTTCTAATAAGTTGACATATTTTTGGTTCCAAATGCATGACAGATGTTCCTCTTTTTATATTTAAAAAAAATAAAATAAAAAATAAAAAAACAACACCTGTGACCTAAACCAAATGACCTGGGGTCCAAAAGACCCCAAAAGTCCTGAATAGGGTTAAAGCTGCTGCATCTGACCTCACAATGGAAACAGAAAGACTGAAAGGGCTGATTATGGGGCTAGTCTTTCCGTCGTTGCACCTGTCCCGACTTCCCGCACTGGAAAACCACCTAATGATGCATATTTCATGTGTGAGGAGTCACATTCAGAGCCCAGAGACTGGCCTACATCCAGGAGCTAACTGATGTAGAACTACGTGCTTTACTGTAACTTCTACATGTTTTTATTACGTTGGACTGATGTCAGGTTTTCTGTCCTACGTCTGGCAACATGAACTCCACATCTAACTTCTCAACTGGGACAAAAAAGTAAATCTCCTTATTTGTCTTTATCCACCAAGGCCCTGTACAACTGCTCATAAATGTCACCGAAAAAGCATCCGAACATAATCCAGACAGAGATTACGTCATCACTAGATAACTGGGAAAATCATTTAGCAGTGTGAGGGTCATTTCTAAAGAGCGAGTCTCCCTGACATGAAATCCTCACTTTCCTGTTACCGTCATTCTGCCTGTTTGACCTTTTTTAATTAGAAGTCGGGACTAAAGCAGATCTAAACAAAGCTCTCTGACCTCCACATGAAAGTAGTCTGTGCTGCCTTCACTTTCTGACGGTTCGTTTTCCTTCTATCATCAGAGCTGCTGACGTCCAGCAGAAAAAAAGCCTCTGCTTGGGTTCCCGCTCCTCGTCTCTGCCTCTGATTGGACCGAGCGGCTCTTCTGGGAAACACAAACCTCCCACAGTGCTCCTCCGTCCCAGCAGCTCACCGCTAATGTGCAGCATGAGGACGCAGACAGAGCGGACGAACCACAACAGAAGTCCGGCAGCGTTTCCCTGAAGTCCAGAGGCATGACAGACACAATTCACAGAGGCGCACAGTGCATCAGACTGTCCTAGTTTTGTTTGATGAAAATCTCAATCCAGGAACAGACGTTTGTGGAAGCTGAAAACCAGGGACAGGGTTTCTGCAGTTCTGCACTGAATTTACATTTCCAGCTGACATTCTCAGGGCTTGTTTTGCCCAAACATCATACCATCCATCCATCCATTATCTATACACCGCTTAATCCTCACTAGGGTCGTGGGGGGGCTGGAGTCTATCCCAGCTGATTCAGGGTGAAGGCAGGAGACACCCTGGACAGGTCACCAGTCTATCACAGGGCTACACTTAGAGACAGACAACCAAGCACACTCACATTCACACCTACAGACAATTTAGAATCACCAATTAACCTCAGCATGTTTTTGGACCTTGTGGGAGCAAACATCATACCAAAATATTAAATATTATTCAACGCAAAGTCCAGCCTTGAAACAGCATTTTTGTTTGGTTGTTGTTGTTTTTTATTTCTCAATATTCAATCAGATTTCTATTACATAACTGATTAGTTATTGCAGCTTCTACTTCTTAAAACAATTATTCAAATGATTGCGATCTCCTACAGCACAAACAGCAGGATGTTGTGTTTTGTCCAGAGTAAAAACAAGAAACTCATTGTTGTTCTTGAACGCTGCTTTTCCTGCACTGCTGTTTCTCCAGAGGTCAGTTTTACTGCCAGAACTCTGTTTTGATCCCAGCCTCCCTGCCGTCGGACAGCTGAGGTCCTTCTGTCCGGCTCAGAGGTCACAGCGCAGGTAGTTAAAGCTGACCCGAACCTCCGAGTGTCTGACCAGCGAGGCGAGACGTTCTCACAGTCTGAGGCGTCACATCTTCACACCTGTCAGTCTCTGAACGCTTAAAGATCTGACCTGCAGCTGCAGAGGGAATCAAACCTTCCACTCTAACCAGCATGAGGAGGGCCATCAAACAGCTTGAATTTAAAATGTATTTTATCCATCCATCCATCCATTATCTATACACCGCTTAATCCTCATTAGGGTTGTGGGGGGCTGGAGTCTATCCCAGCCGACTTAAGGCGAAGGCAGGGGACACCCTGGACAGGTCGCCAGTCTATCGTAGGGCAAAATGTATTTTATCTGAAGTTTTACCATTTAACTACATTAATGCTGATGATTGAGTAAAAGTGACCTCAGACCTGGTTTCATTTATTAAACCAAGCTGGAACGGGACGTTTTGAGTCGGGTCAGATTGTTTATACTTCAGTCAATTCAGCATTATTTATATTTATATTATTTATAGTGTGTGTCATCTTATGGCACTTCACATTGTAAGGTCAAGAAATACAATATTATATGTTACAGAGCGGCACTTGTTGGGAGGAGAAACTCCTTTTTGCACTAACAGCAGTTTTTAATACTAAAAATTTTTGATGCTAACAGTAGATTTTGAATGCTATAGTTAAGTTTTTTTTTCCTTGTTATGTTATTTTTTTGTATTCTAACACTACTTCTTAATGCCAACATTATTTTATTGCAATGTTAGTTTTTGTATGCTTAAAGTGTTTTCCCCTGCTAACCACTTCATGTAGCGGTAATTCTAATTTTTTTTAATGTTAACATTGTCTTGTTTTTTTTTTGTCAATTTTTTTCTTTTTAACAAGATAATCAGTTTTTATGGTAATATTAGTGTTTTAGATTTATTTGCTAACATTAGATTTTCATGGAAATGTTAGTTTTTAATTCTATGATATTAGTTTTTAATGTAACTTTGTTTTATATGCTAATTTTACCTTTATCGTACAAGTTAGCGCATTGCTAGCTAATGCTAGTTGTTACGCTAAGATGGATTATTTTCTTACTAGCATCAAATTTTAATGCTAAAAGATTTTTTTTACATGAATACATTATTGTGCTAACATATTTTTTTTTTAGTTTGACATTTGTTTTAAAGCTAACATTGTTTTTAAAGCTAATGTTTGTAATTCTACAGTTAGTATTGTTTTGATACTTTTCAATGCTAACATTGAATGCTAATGTGAGGTTTTTAATGGAAACATTGTTTCAAAACTAATGCTAGTGTTTTATGCTATTGGTTCTTAATGATAGCGTCAGTTTTTTAAACCAATATTAATATATCATGCTAATATTTTTTGCTACTGTTAGTTTTTATGGTAGTGTCACATTTTTAGCTAATCTTAGTTTTGCAATGCTGATGTGTATACATTTTTTAGACTGACTTTAGTTTTCTTGCTCCTGTGGTAACCTGTGCTGTTGATTGATATTTTTGGAGTTAATGTGCATAGCATTAATTAGCATTAGCACTGCTACCAGCTGCTGTCCTGCACTTCTGAACAGAATCTGATCTAAGGC
>NW_007578798.1:147106-153431 GCF_000690725.1 Stegastes partitus | reverse complement strand
ACACTTAGAGACAGACAACCAAGCACACTCACATTCACACCTACAGACAATTTAGAATCACCAATTAACCTCAGCATGTTTTTGGACCTTGTGGGAGCAAACATCATACCAAAATATTAAATTATTCAACGCAAGTCCAGCCTTGAAACAGCATTTTTGTTTGGTTGTTGTTGTTTTTTATTTCTCAATAGTCAATCAGATTTCTATTACATAACTGATTAGTTATTGCAGCTTCTACTTCTTAAAACAATTATTCAAATGATTGCGATCTCCTACAGCACAAACAGCAGGATGTTGTGTTTTGTCCAGAGTAAAAACAAGAAACTCATTGTTGTTCTTGAACGCTGCTTTTCCTGCACTGCTGTTTCTCCAGAGGTCAGTTTTACTGCCAGAACTCTGTTTTGATCCCAGCCTCCCTGCCGTCGGACAGCTGAGGTCCTTCTGTCCGGCTCAGAGGTCACAGCGCAGGTAGTTAAAGCTGACCCGAACCTCCGAGTGTCTGACCAGCGAGGCGAGACGTTCTCACAGTCTGAGGTGTCACATCTTCACACCTGTCAGTCTCTGAACGCTTAAAGATCTGACCTGCAGCTGCAGAGGGAATCAAACCTTCAACTCTAACCAGCATGAGGAGGGCCATCAAACAGCTTGAATTTAAAATGTATTTTATCCATCCATCCATCCATCCATTATCTATACACCGCTTAATCCTCATTAGGGTCGTGGGGGGCTGGAGTCTATCCCAGCCGACTTAAGGCGAAGGCAGGGGACACCCTGGACAGGTCGCCAGTCTATCGCAGGGCAAAATGTATTTTATCTGAAGTTTTACCATTTAACTACATTAATGCTGCTGATTGAGTAAAAGTGACCTCAGACCTGGTTTCATTTATTAAACCAAGCTGGAACAGGACGTTTTGAGTCGGGTCAGATTGTTTATACTTCAGTCAATTCAGCATTATTTATATTTATATTATTTATAGTGTGTGTCATCTTATGGCACTTCACATTGTAAGGTCAAGAAATACAATATTATATGTTACAGAGCGGCACTTGTTGGGAGGAGAAACTCCTTTTTGCACTAACAGCAGTTTTTAATACTAAAAATTTTTGATGCTAACAGTAGATTTTGAATGCTATAGTTAAGTTTTTTTTTCCTTGTTATGTTATTTTTTTGTATTCTAACACTACTTCTTAATGCCAACATTATTTTATTGCAATGTTAGTTTTTGTATGCTTAAAGTGTTTTCCCCTGCTAACCACTTCATGTAGCGGTAATTCTAATTTTTTTTAATGTTAACATTGTCTTGTTTTTTTTTTGTCAATTTTTTTCTTTTTAACAAGATAATCAGTTTTTATGGTAATATTAGTGTTTTAGATTTATTTGCTAACATTAGATTTTCATGGAAATGTTAGTTTTTAATTCTATGATATTAGTTTTTAATGTAACTTTGTTTTATATGCTAATTTTACCTTTATCGTACAAGTTAGCGCATTGCTAGCTAATGCTAGTTGTTACGCTAAGATGGATTATTTTCTTACTAGCATCAAATTTTAATGCTAAAAGATTTTTTTTACATGAATACATTATTGTGCTAACATATTTTTTTTTTAGTTTGACATTTGTTTTAAAGCTAACATTGTTTTTAAAGCTAATGTTTGTAATTCTACAGTTAGTATTGTTTTGATACTTTTCAATGCTAACATTGAATGCTAATGTGAGGTTTTTAATGGAAACATTGTTTCAAAACTAATGCTAGTGTTTTATGCTATTGGTTCTTAATGATAGCGTCAGTTTTTTAAACCAATATTAATATATCATGCTAATATTTTTTGCTACTGTTAGTTTTTATGGTAGTGTCACATTTTTAGCTAATCTTAGTTTTGCAATGCTGATGTGTATACATTTTTTAGACTGACTTTAGTTTTCTTGCTCCTGTGGTAACCTGTGCTGTTGATTGATATTTTTGGAGTTAATGTGCATAGCACTAATTAGCATTAGCACTGCTACCAGCTGCTGTCCTGCACTTCTGAACAGAATCTGATCTAAGGCAAGCAAATTGCTTTTTTGAATCCTAAAATTGTCTGCATGTAAGCTATGATGTTTTATCTTTTATCTGGACAGCAGGGAAGTTACTTCCTTGGTACAAACACTACTACGACCAATGCTGCTCCTGCTACCATTACTGCTGCTACTGCTGCTGAATGAAAATATGAATGATGACTAAACCTGGTCTGAATAAAATAATCTGAGTCCCTCATTCATGCTGTTAGCCTACATCCCACACCGTTTCCACGACAACCAGCATCTCCCAGCCAGGTCTGTGAATCATAATGAGTTCATGCAGAGAGCCCAGTGTGTGTACAGCGTACTGTAGGAGTAAGTCTTCTGCAGGCCTGAGCTTTAGTAAAATGCTCAGGAGCGGAAACCTGCAGCATCTCCGCAAATAAACACAGATGTGAAATATAAACATCTCTATAAGTTGTGCAGCATGCAGGAAGGAAGCGCTCAGCGTACTACAAGAGGACGAACCATGACTGTGGGGAAACAACAGGATGGAGGTGCCGACGGGGGGAGGCGGATCTGTGGGTGCAGATTCTGAGTGTGGTTGAAAGTTTCTGTGTCATTAACCACCAAAGAGGAAGCGGAACTGTCGCTCTGCTTTGACACAAGAAAATCAGCATTATGATCAGCTCTGACAAATATGTCTCCACTCTACTGATGTTCCCTTGCAGCTTTATTTTACTTAAGTCATAGCAACAACAGATTATAAAAAATACGTCACTGTCCAGCTTAATTGCAAAATTTAAAGGGGTTCAAGTTATTCCAGCAGAAAAACACAAGAACATGGCAATGCTAAATAACCACATAATCACATCTGTAACATCAACTCACAAACTTGACAATAAAAATTAAATGCATTATGAATTATTTATGAAGTTAAACTGTTTGTTAACTAAAAAAATGTTTAATACCGTTAGCTTCTGGTAAATGCAAAAAGCCGTCCTGTCAGCAGAGACGATATCACTCAATAATGCTACCACATACAGTTGAGTATCGTCTGCATAGAGACAAATATGAACTTTTAAAAATGAGATAAAATAACAAAAAGCATAATGATGATTGACTGTTTCTTTTTTAAAATGTGAAGTGTTTCCTGAAGGTGGCGCTACGAGAACGATCATTAAAATCTACACCTCACAGGTCTCTGTGTAGCTGCTGCGGTTAGAGAGTTTCAGTTTCTGCTGTGGTTGATGTGCTGGGTGGGCGAGGTCCGCTCAGAGTGGGGAGTGGAGCGAGAGCGGCAACGTCAGAGGTGGTTCCTCCTCTGTGGTCCACTTTACAGCGTGGGAGGTCAGAGGTCGGCTTTTCCTACTCACATGTCGTCACTTAGGGGGATGCCCACTGTCAAGGTTACCTCGGATCGAATATCTGTTTGTGTGCTCACCATCCAGACTGCATCCACTGAGTGTGTTGACGTGTCTGAAACGAAATAACTGCTAAACTTTCACTGTTTGCTAAATCTGAAACTGGTCCTCACAAGACAGATTAACGTCACATATACACACCCGCCACAACATTAAAAAAACGCGCCTAATACTGTATAGATCCACCTCGTGCTGCTGAAACAGCTTTGACCTGCTGTGTCCTGGAGTCCACAGACCTCTTTAGGTTTCCTGTGGTGTTTAAGTAGGTGTCATGGTACCATCCACATTAAAGCTTTCTCAGCAAAATATTGCATCGTAACGAGTTGATCAGTGTGAGGATGATGTGACCCCTTGGCAATATGTCATGGCATATGTGGAAATGTGAGGACGATCTTTTAAAATCTGCTTTTAATTTTATATATTACAGCAACATTAAATCTGACACTAACTAACTTCCTGTTTACAAAATTACAGACATTTAAGCTTGATGTCTTCTTTAACTGTGTACATATAATGTAGAAATGTCTAAACTATAGTTGCCATAGGAGACCTAAATGTACCTAAATAAATATTTATGTTTAAAAACTGAGATTAACTGTAAACAAAAAAATATTGCAGACCTAAGAAGAGTAATGTGATAAATAAAAATACCACATCATAATCTGTTAGGTTACATCTTATGATGACATGTTCTGATATATCCATATGTGAATATAAATGTGTTGTCTGGTTTAAATAAGGGATCATTTGTACATGATGAAGCTTCAGGATGTTCAGTCAACTCTATATTCTGTTCTGTTAGTGCATTGCATGTCTTAAGTTTTACATCATGTGTACATCTAGATAGTCTGCACATGTATGTATATGTATAAATACTCAAATGATTATTTTCCCTTTTAAAAAGATGCATCCTGCAGCTGCAAGCATGTCCTGTTTACCCTCAAGATAAGTGTGATTTTAATCACATGCAGCTCAGTTGCATCACAAGTCATGCAGATAAAAAATGTACAAGTTAATAATGTACATGTTTTTTTCCCCCCCCTGATATTAAACTGACTCCAATAAACTGAGCTTCAAAATGACACTCAGACATTTTAATGTGCAGGAATCTGAAGCACGACGCTCAAAACAAGCAGCTTCATAAATAAAACATGCAGACGGTAGAGTGAACAGTGTGTGTGTGTGTCGGTGTGTGTGTGTGTGTGTGTTCGCTGAGAGCGTTGCTGTAACTGGAAGTCACATGACTCTGCAGAGAAATCCCCGCTTCCTCCTGCTCTGTCCTTATATGGTCACATCTCCTCCAACTGATGGAGTCACGCCTCCTGCAGGAGAAACACCACCGTGACTCCCCCCGTTGCCTCCCACGTCCTCTGCCCATCCTCACCCTCAATCCACAGATGGTGCTGCTATAATCTGACATCTTATTGATTGCAGGGAAAACTTTACCAGAGGCGTCAGCTACGTCTTATCAGAATCACACTTAATAGATGCTGATAACACGTTCCAGGCTATAAAGCTTGAAAAATCTCTTTTCTGCGAAGTGACTTACTTAAGAAATGCTTCACACTCAGTTCCAGTCAGTCCAGGTTCAAAGTTCAGATCTTAATACGAAATCAGATTCAGTGCACAAATGCGTTTCTCCTCACCTTCATCTTCAGGATCTCAGCTACCAAAAAGGAGGAAACTTCTCTGAGTGGTTGGCGGAGAAAACAAAAGGCACACATAAAGCATAAAGCCTGAACTGTTTCAATGCTGTCTGTTCTTCACTGGCCTGTTAACATCTGTCACGGGGTCACCTGGTTTTATGTAGAGCTGAAGGGAGTGTGAACAAGGCAGGAATATGTAGTTACTTCTGCTTCAACCTTGTAAGCCCCAGAATATGTTTCTAAATTCTCCATCAGCAGGTCACAGTGAGATCTCAAGAACTGCAGCAGAAATTGACATTTTTAATTAAAATTCTACATTAGCCGGTGAATAGCAGCCTTATGATAATGAGTCAGGGATGCTGGTGTTCTAATTATTCTGCTAAATCTGTCAATAGCAATGAAGCACAACAGCTCTGCTTCCATGTTAGTCACAGTGGCACCAGGAGGCCTCTCCGCTGAATGTGTCCTGCTTCTAAAACTGGTTGTTTCTATAACAGATACAGTCTGCTCCCAGTACGGGGACCTTCAGCGTGGTGGAAGTGGTTAGAATCATAATTGCTTTAAGCTGTTTTCCACTGCACAGATCTGCAGGTCATTTTAGGGCAGCTTGAACCTTTTGTGTGTGTTGCGACTGCAGGAATCCCTGGAGGACCGCCGTCAGGTCAGTGTTCAAAAGTACCTATCCACAGTAAATTACAAGAAAAAAAGATGGAGAACGATAAACTTCCAGCAACAAGGGTGCCGGAAAAAATAGGCTTAAAATGCTGCAAAAACTGTGAAAATTGTGAAAGCAACAGCAAATATCTGTAAAATAATTGTATTTTTTTTGCTGATTTAAATACAATAAAACAGTCACACAATGTAAAATAACAGTTTACCATTAAAAAAAAACAAAACAGATTTGATGTGGACATTATGCTCATTGAAGACCTGTCTTTTTCTGTCAACATATAAAAATGATAATGCAGCAATAAATTATTACATGATGATATTTTTCATGTAATATAATCAAACAGGGATAGTTTGTAACCTCGCAGTTTGAAAAAATTATTTGCCATCAATCTACACAATTTTTCATTCAAACAATGGACAATATCTGTACAATAATGACATTTTTCGGATTTTAATACAGTTTAAAAAAATGCAATTTTTTCTATCCCAGCTGACTCAGGGTGAAGGCAGGAGACACCCTGGACAGGTCACCAGTCTATCACAGGGCTACACTTAGAGACAGACAACCAAGCACACTCACATTC
>NW_007578798.1:138615-146284 GCF_000690725.1 Stegastes partitus | reverse complement strand
TTCTCATAACCCTCTAACTTAGACCAGGTTTTAACAAATTGTTTGTTGCTTTGTTGTCTCTTGCAACAGATCCAGTACAGTAGCTGGTTGTCAACCCATCTTTCAGTAGCAGAAGGCAGAAATAGGATCACGTTTCATTTCTCCAGAAAGAGGATTAGTGTAAACTTATCCTGGAAAATGCCAGTTCCTGTTCAAGGACAGGACATGCAGGTCATGCTCATAGTTCAGGTATTATGATACCAGTGGGGTCCAGGAACAAACTGGATAGCTTCATCTGCAGCATATTTTCTAAGCTAATAAAATGTTTTGTTTGTAAAATCTTCATGTAACCTAATTAGATGTGTACTTAGCACCTCTGTGCAGTGGCCTCTGGCATCTATATTTCATCCATGCAGACTCTTAGGGGGCCTGTGTGGGCTGACATCAGGACGAAGCCACCTAAACCGGTGCTTCACTCTGCGCTCACATCACTTTCCTTTCACTCTGCAGCGATACGGGCCTGCAGGGCTGCAGGCTGTGGTTAGAGAGTTTCAGTTTGAGCTGCGGTCGGCGTGCGAAATGCACTCTGAGTGGGAAGTGAAGAGAGACGGAGAGAGAGAGCGTGACGTGTGAGGAGGCTCCCCTGCTGTGGTCCAGCTACAGTGTGGGAGGTCAGAGGTCGACTTTTCCTGCTCACATGTCGTCAGCGACTCAACGCACACGTCTGTGCCGTCTCTGCCAGAACCTCACCGGTCCACACTGCAGCAGAGTCAGGCTGGATGTCATACAGTCAGTCTGTAGCTTAACTCTGATGGTTTTAGAATCCACTTTGTAAGCCTTAAAAACTTCTCAGAGCCCTCAATGTGGCTTCAGTTCAATGTAGGAACATTATTTATGTGAGATGTAGGACAGTCAATACACAATCCATGTGTTTAGAGAGTATTGTTTGTGATGCCAGTTTGGGTTCATGACAAGCTGATTTCATAAGACCGTCCTCCTTGTTTCATTGGCTGCCTAAGTGGCCGTTTGTCAGTTGTCGTGCTGTCCTGCAGGAATCCTAAACCTCCAGTACCTCCAGCCTGTATCTATAAACAGAAATGCCAAGAGCACATACAGCAGGACCCCTGATGAATCACATGACCACATTTAGCCAATTATGTGTTCGGTCCAGTTAGCAGCTGATTGCATAACTAATGTTTGCTCTCAATAACCTGCAGCTTGTTCCTGGAAAGTTTTTCCTCCCTCTGCTGCAGCCTGTGATACACACACACACACACACACACACACACACACACACACACATTGGAGGAAGGTGTGTGTTTCCCAGACTTTTCTCTGCAGGGAGTTATTGAAGTTCAGAGAAAATCCCTGCAGAGTTTCACTGGAACTTACTGACAGTTTACCTCCAGAGAAGAGTTTTACTGCAGAAACACCATCACACACACACACACACACACACACACACACACACACACACACACACAAATACGTTCACAAAGTTAACACTTCCTGTTTCCTTTACCTGGCAAGCAGAGTCCAGGAGGAAGGAAGAAATCCTGCGTTTGGTTTTAAACATTCTTTTCTGCAGAAACAACAGCAGCTGCTGCCTGAAGTCACATCTCATGACCCACAAACATCACTCAGCTGCTCAGTGTGTTTATGGGCCGCTGTAGGTCGAAGTCAAAGTCAAACGTATTTATAAAGCACATTTAAAAACAAGAGTTCAAACAAAGTGCTGTGCGATTAAAAATCAGGCCCGAAACATCATGAAACAGAATGAATGCAAGAAGACAATAAAATCTTCAACAGCGGCTTCGTACCTGAAGTCTAAACAATATGGAGGACAGTCGTGTGTTTCTATCGTTTTTGTGATTTTAAATATAAATAACATTCATTTATGCAGAGCACAAGTCATGCATTACATACAAGGGCTGAACACAACGAGTTACAAACAGCACAAGTTTAAGTAAAATCTAAAATAATCACAACAAAATAAGGAATTAGAGACGACAGTAAAACTCTACTTTTTTCAGCACATCTGTTTATTCTGCGTTAAATCCTGATGTGATCATCCAGCTGTGTGTCTCCGTCCTCTCCAGCTGTTTTGTTGTTTTCTGACTGAAAAGAGGACGAAGAAGAAAAAAGTTTTCGTACGGCTGCAAATCATTTTCATTTCTAAAAAGCCTGATTTGAATCGATTGTGTTCAGTTTCCCAGAGGAGGCTTCCTGTGATTTTTGTGTGAAACCTGTTTTTCTGTGAACCTCAGACGTGCTGCACGACTCCTGAAACGCCTCCTCCTCCTCCTCTTCCTCCACCCTCTGGTTTCTTGCCTCCACCTACTTGTCCATTTATGTTCACTCCTCTTCTCTCTGTGTAGGTGAGTAATAATGATCCTCAGTAGAGGCGTCCAGCAGCTTCTCTGCTGTGATTTTACTCTGTGTGTGTGTGTGTGTGTGTGTGTGTGTGTGTGTGTCCCCTCCTACACACCTCCTTGACATTTTTCTTTTCTTCTCCAGATCTTCATCGACCTTATTTCAGCTGCTTTCATCTCCTAATGTTTTTCTACGTTGCCATTCATGTGTCTGATACAGAAAATCCAGATGACGATGTTGCGTTCAGGTGATACCAGAGTTGCCATAGTTACAGTATCTGCTTGTAAACAGTGTTCAAGTTGTAATTAGAGCTTGGACAGTGAATTATTCTGATAGATCAGATGTCACTGTCGACATGCCAACGTCTCTTGTCAGCCGAAGTTGAATATTAAAGGTTTTAATGTGTCTGTTGTGTCTCTTTGGTTTGTGCTCACTTTGTATCTCCAGTGTTGAGATTTAGGGAAACAAGGACAAAACAGTTGAAAAAAAAGGACAAGCACCTGCAGCTTTCCAAAAAATAAAAAATAAAGAAAGATTTTCACTTAAATGATGGTAAATGTTTGCTGGGTCTACTCCGTCCTTCTTGGATACTTGCATGAACTAATCACCTGCATAGTGAACTGTGCAGCTTAGCATAAAGAAACAAATGTTTGTAAAGATAAACTAACTTTAGCATAAAAAACTAATGAATATTTGACTAAACCATAATATAAATTATATTATCAAAAACTAACAGTGTCTTTAAAAATGTACATTATCATATAACTAGCATTAACATATTAATTTATCTAAGTATGGTAGTACCTGGTGGTAGTTTTGTTGGAAATTCTATGCATTTTTTTTTTTTATTTAACCTTTGCTTTTTGCCAATGTTTGCAAAGAAAAATTCTGTCCTTCTTTGCTAATGTTATTTTTGTGTTAGGTTCTTTATCCTAGCATTACATTTTTTATGCTTATGTTAGTCTTGCCAGCAAAAACACTGAATTAGCATTAGCATATAAACACTATTTTGGCAGAGAATGTCAGGACAAAAACTACAAATAGAATACAGTAACTAAAGCCAGCATAATAAAAACTGTTAGCATAAATAAACACATGGACATAAAACTAACATTAGTTATGATTAGTTATTATTAGCTTTGACATAACAAGCCACTGTTGACATAAAATAACTAAAGTCAGCATTGAAAAATGTTAGCGCAAAGGAAGCAACATTAGCACAAAAAGCTAACATTGAAGTAAAACTAGTGTGAACACACAAAAACAATTTTGACATAAAATAAACATTACCATGAAAAAACTTTTAGTGTAATGAATGAACAGAAAATTAGCATAATGTTGATATAAAATAACATTAGCGTTAACGAATGTTAGCATAAAACAACTAAGGTGACATCAAAAACTAACACTAGCCCAAAGAAACAAACTATCAGAAACTAGATCATTTAGCGAGCATTCACATAAAATTAAGATTATTTATGAAAACTAATATTGGCATAAAATAGCTAATGTTAAAGCATAAAAGTGCAAGCATACTTTAAATTAAAATTAAAACAACTAAAATTTGTTAGCATTAAGCAAAAAACATTTATATAAAAAACTAATATTGCAATAAAACTAGCACAACCTCAACAGGACTAATGCTGACATAAAACGAACATCAATCTAAAAAAAAAAAAACTGCTACATAACAGCCATTAGTACAAAGAAGCTAATGTTAGCATAACTTTTAGCATGAAGAAATAACATGAGAATTTAAAGGCTAATGCTGACATAAAATAAGGAATATGAGCAGAAAGAACTGTAATTACAAAGACACTCCTATGAACATAGAACTGACATTACCATATAAAGACTGAAATATGTTTCTTTTTTGTTTTTTGCTAAATTTAGTTTCTTATGCTAATACTATTTTTTTGTAAATGATTGCTTCTCATAATGATATTACTCTTTTAATGGTAACATTAAGCGTCTTTGTGCTAGCATTAGCCATTAGCCTTTTCATTCTGACGTGAGGTTTATTTCAATGCTAGCTTTTTTTTATGCTAATGTTTTGTTTATTGTTTATTAAAAAAATATGTTAACAATTTTTCTGCTAACATAAAACCAGCATTTCCAATAACAGAAGGTCAGCATGCTGGTAGCCTGCTGCACACTCTGAACACACATTATATCGATAGCATTAGCGTGTGCTAATCCTGCTGTTTCCTCAGAATTAATAAACTCTGGAATAATCTAAGAACTCATATTACAGATGACTGCAGCGTGAACAGCAGAGTGTGGATTGTGTCAACACAGAATTTATTCAACATTATTGATCAGGCACACATCAGCCACTCGTGAAAGTGGCAGTTTAATTATTGTCTCTAGTAAATTACGACCCTAACACCGTGATTAACCGACTGCATCAGCGCTACGTCGGCTTTGAGTCAACCGGCTCCCCTGCTCAACCTCTGGGATCCACGTGAACTGTTTGTGAGTTTGTTTCCCAGGGTCTCAGCGCGCCGCACACACTGCATCATGGGAACTCAGCGAGGTTCCCAGTGCTCCCAGTGTGTGTGGTGGAGCTGAGGTGGAGCGCTGCTGCTGCTGCTGCTGGAGTCTGGCTGTGGTGGACCGGGCTGATAGTTACAGTAAACCTCATCTGAAAAAGTTTAAACAGAATCTTGCTGGAGGTTTCTGCATTTTTCAGTCCACTAATTAACTCTGAATCCTCCGAATCCACTTCACATCGCTGCTGATCACTTTACCAACAGCTGTTTTACAACTTGTGTTGAATTCATTGCATCGATCTGTTGTTTCTGCTTGTTCTGCAGGTTCTATGAAGTCGTTTGGAAAAGCTCCAAAAGCAAAAGATGCTGCAGGTTGAAATATCACCTTTGCAAAAAAAATGTCTGAATTTGTTCAAAATGTAACTGTGATGGTAAAATTCAGTCCTGTAGATTATAGCTTGTATAGACTGTTTTGTGTTAGTTTGATTTTATCTTTCATAGAGCAGTGTAATAAGTAATTAATGAATGACCCAGTGGTGTCATAATGGATGATGAAAACCCCTGGAAGGAGTAACAAGGGGTCAATTCAATCAGAAAACTGCCTCAGGACAACTTCAGAAATACTAATAAAGGTACCAGATGAGACAACATTCAACACATAATTATGAAACATCAACGATAAAATAAGAAGTAAAGATTATGACCAACTCAGAATATGACTTCAAAATGACAAAAATCAAACTAAGATTATACTGAATAAAATGACTTGTAGTCAAATGTGAGGTTTAGGAGGAATAAAGTGATTCAGAATTGATCAAATTTATTTACAAAGTCAAAATTACAGCCTTAATATTTTGTACCAACCATCTTTAATACAAGAATCATGAATTAAATACATCAGGATGTGTGATTTGATTGCAGCATAATCACATGTAATCACTATAGTTAGCTAAGAAGCAGAGTCCTATACGTGGAAACTGATGGATCCAAAACCTAATAAAGAACAAAAAAAAAACATTTACAGCAGATTGTGAAGGTTTCACAGACACCAGATATGCTGCAGCAGGTGGAATTCATATAAAAGGAGTCAGAAATATGTTAAATATTTCCATTTAATGGCACGTTCATAAAAAAGGCTTTTGGTTTGAATGCAGTAAAGACAGAGGAGCATAAAATGAACAAAGGGGAGGCGCTCTATAAACGCTTGTGTCTGAGTTTCTGTCTTGATGAAGTGTTGGAATAACCTGAATACCAGAGGACTGGCAGCATTTTTCTGCATTTCCCAGCCATCTTTTTTAAAACCTGCAGCTGCAAACAGATTCATTGTGTATGTTTGAGGTCCTGGGTTCGACACCGTTGGGCCAATAGATCCCATTTTACATCTACTTCTTTTTCAACAACTGTGTGCAGTATCGAGGTTTATTCACTCCACTGAAATCACCACCGAGCCGAAGCCCTGCTGCTGGGTTATTGGTCTGTAAAGTATATTACACTGTACATACAAAACAAAGTTATTGTTGTTATTACTTGCTTATTAATTCATGTCCATTCACACAACATCAGATGTTACACTGACTGACGACCAAGTCCAGACATCCAGCTGAAATCTAACATCGAGGAGCAGGTTCACCTTAGAGCATGAGGTCAGTCTTCACCTTTATACCAGTGTGGAAATGCATCCATCCATTATCTATACACCGCTTAATCCTCATTAGGGTCGCGGGGGGCTGGAGTCTATCCCAGCTGACTCAGGGCGAAGGCAGGGGACACCCTGGACAGGTCACCAGTCTATCACAGGGCTACACTTAGAGACAGACAACCAAGCACAGACAATGTAGAATCACTAAGTAACCTCAACATGTTTTTGGACTGTGTGGGAGGAAGCCGGAGAACCCAGAGAGAACCCACGCTGCACGGGGAGAACATGCAAACTCCACGCAGAGGGATTCCGGTGCCCCCACCGGGACACGAACCGGAATCCTTCTTGCTGCGAGGCAACAGTGCTACCAACTGCGCCACCCTGCAGCCCCCAGTGTGGAAATGCAGATGACAATAATAATAGTATTCTTTCTAAAACTAACAGGAGAATACATGTTCTGTGTTTCTGTGTCTCCACAGCCTCAGAGCTGCTTTCACTGTGTGGATTTAAAGCAGCAGAACTGTAACTGTATGCAAATCCTGCACTTCCCCTCAGAGGCCTGACACTCAGAGAGGGTTCTCCCTGCAGGAAACAATCACACAGGCGCGATTTGCATGTTGCAGGATTACCTGCAGGACGTGTTTTCCTAAGGAGGAGGTCCGCTGCTCTTCAGCTGAGCTTCACCTGCGGTTGACTCACCTGTCACGATAGAAGCTCAGACTATTCACCGGTAAAGTGTGTAGCTGCAAGTTTGTTCATGTGTGTTTGACCTAAAGATGAATAAGTGACATTAAAGAGTGTAAACCAACATCTGACAGCCAAATAATGTGAGCAAACTGTGACAAAGAAAATAAATGTTCCCCTGAATCACACAGTAAACCAAGTGGGACCTTTTTTTATTTGCACAAAGACGAGCTGAGGAGCATTTGTGACGCGGTGCTGCAGGTTTGGACTGGCTGAGGAGGTGATGACATAACGCAGACGCAACGCTGTGCTTAGTGGCAACGTTACCAACATGCAAATATATGAAAACACATGAGGGAGAGATTCAAGGTGATGCAGGATTGTTGTCAGTTTGCAAACATGATGAGTTTTTAAGCTCCAGGGAATATTCAAATTCAAAAACTAATAACATTTTATTTGGCTTTCTTTCATTTCATGTCTTCTTCTTCATTTTGAGGCCAAA
>NW_007578798.1:134059-137600 GCF_000690725.1 Stegastes partitus | reverse complement strand
ATCCCGAGGCAGTCGACTCCATCCCTTCATCCCTCTCCATCCAGCTCGTCGTGCCGGTTCCTCCTGATCCTGAACTGGTTCTGCAGGTTTCACCTCCTGAAAAAAAAACTCCCATCTGATCCTGCAGGAGGAGAAAACTAACACCTCCTCCGACTCCTCTCCCACCCCCATCTGTCCCTGCAGCCGCACTTTGAGCCTTCAAACTACTCTGAAGACTTTAAGGCTGCATCCGTACTAATAGGTTTTCACTTCAACTTCAGTTGTCTCTTGGATGAGAAGTAAAACATCTTCAAGAACCTGAAGCTCCAAGGATCCATGTGAAATCTGTTTTCAAGTGTTAACGAGTTGCATTTGTGTGAAAACATATTAAAACATGTGACAGTGTTGATTCATTGCTTTTCTAACGTGTACCTTGAACACTCGGCGGCAACAGGAGAGCTGGAAGATAGTTTCATCAATTACAGCAGCTCCTATAAATGCCTCATTTTTTTGTAGGTTATGAGCTGCTAACTCTGACAGTTAATGATACACTTGTTTACATGAAGAAAAACAAACTGCACAGAGGAGTAATAAAGTTTTAAAAAAATAAACTTCCCAGGTGCCTGAAGAAGAGCTATATTGTCACTACAGTGATAAGTCTGAAGACCAAACATCTACTGAGCATGTGCAGTGGGCTGCACACCCTGCAAGTAGAACACTTTTGTTTTATTCCCATCGTACCTCTACCAATCACAAGCACATTGTCAGTCGAATAATTTACACATAATCCTGCACGTTGTAAATATTTCTACTACTTTTTCACTACTTTGTTCTCTGCTTGTCAGTTTTCGTCTTGTGTGTGAAAGCCTACTTGGCAATAAAACTGGTCCTGATTGTGAACTATGACTGTGAGGGATGCACGCTCAGTGTGAACTGCGTGTTTGCTTCAGGAAAACACTGGAGCTGAAGAATTACTGCAGCTACTTCTGTCACTGCAGATAAAACTTGTCCTGCTGCCAGTTTCCCAGCAGCTGAGAGTCAGTCTGATCTTCACACAACAAACATAAAGCTGCAGCAGAAACCCAACACCCACTGTGTGTGTGTGTAGTGTGTAGTGTGTGTGTGTGTGTGTGTGTGTGTGTGTGTGTGTGTGTGTGTGTGTGTGTGTGTGTGTGTAGTGTGTAGTGTGTGTGTGTGTATGGGAGCCGGCAGCCTGCCCAGTATCACATGACGGGACGGGGGAGGGAGGGGGGCTGTGAGAACGAAGGAAGAGAGACACTGAGAGGGAAGGTGGGAAACACTCGAGAGAGAGAGAGAGAGAGAGAGGAGCCACAGCGGGGCGAGAGAGCCTGACAGAGACTGAGAGGAGAGAGAGAGAGAGAGAGAGAGGCCTGGGAACAGACGGTGGGGAGAGTCCCTCCATCATAAATAACACAGAGCTGCTCAAACCACAGACAGCAGGAGCTACCTGCAGCATAGCATCATCCACAGAAAGTATCCAGAAGCACTCACTCTGCAGCAAAACACCTCCTGTGAGAAACATTTTTTTTTAACAAATGCAGCTCATAACAAAAGCTGCTAAACTGCATTTTCTATCTCTTCTAGTTTCACATGTAGTCATGGGGTCAGGCCCCTCCTAAGGCCACGGGATGAATGTGAGGCGTTGTGAGATGATTAATGGAACAGAAAGAAAAACGAACTCTATTGCACAAATTGGACTTTTTTTTTTCTTGTTGTGACATTTTGAATTATTGCAGTTATTTACAGGAAACTATGAGAAGTTTGGAGCAGAAATCACTGTTGGCTGGAGGATCTTCAAACTCACAAATCACATGTCAAAATGGTTGGAAAAAAGCTCATTAGGCTTCAAAAATACGTCAGGTTTTGCGAGCTTAGAGCGTGTGTTTCATGAAAAATCTTCAAGAGGTTCTGAGAAAAGATTCTAAATTGTACTTTATGATCAACTGGCAAATTAATCAACATGCAAAAATAATCGTTGCAGCCCTGTTTCATACACTGTTAGCTTATTCTAGTGGTTTCCAACTCGGGGATCAGGCACCTCTGAAAGCTCGCCAAATAAATCTCAGGGGTTAAAATGCACAAATCCGAGTTTTTTTGTATGTCTCTGATCTTTGAGGTTTTCGCCTAAATGCAGGCGAGTTTCGCTGTTTCTCCGACACGTCATTTAAATGAGGAAATGTGAACCGTTTTAACGTGGAAAGCCTCTTTTAGGTGGAACCGAAAGCAGCTCAGACATTTGAAACATGATGAGGAAAGTCTTCAGGATGTTTTTGCTTCTGTGTCTGATCAGTTGATTATAGGTTGTTTGTTTCATGACCTGGAGGAGAACACTTCAGTTGATCCACATGTTATTGCATTCAGTGTTTCTGTGTATGTTTCTAGTATTTATAGTATGATGTCGTATATCAGCAGCAGCACACTATATGTACAAAACAAATACTTCCCTCTAAAAACACATGACTAGAAATCAAGAGTTAAAAAGAGAAACATGTTCTGGAGGATCCTTCTCTCAATTTAATAAGGAGCTGCTGGAGTTTAAACAGAACCATAAAATAGAAGAACAAAGCTTCAGCAGGATCAGAGACATTTCCTCATTATGTTGGAATAAAAACTGTAATCCATGCAGATCAGCATGAATCACACAACATCTGAACTAAATTTCACGAGAGTCCATCCGGCAGAAGCAGAGATTCTTCAGTCTGGATCAACCACAGACTGTCTGCAGGATCAGAGTTTTTGTTCCAGATCCGGACGGTTCAGCTCCCAGACAGTCAGCAGGTCACACAGAGTTTCCTCCACCTCCTCTGTCCTGTCTGAAGAGACGTCTCGGCCTGAGTTCACTTCACCGCACTGAGTCCAGGTCACACAGCGTCCTCGCTGTCGGCCAGAAATGCAAAGCTGCAGACGGCAGCGGCGGTCTGCTTTCCACAAACCCAGTCTGAGAGCAGATCAGCTTCCTCACGCAGAAAACAGAACTGACTCCACTCTAGTAGTACTGTTCAGTGTTAATGAAGCAGTGTTAGGGCACAAATATTGAGCCTAAAAACTAAATATGCACACTGTGGTGGCTTTATTAGAAACAGCAGAACAGACTGATGTACTCCAACTCAACTGTGCTGCCATAAGTCCAAACAGCTTCTAACGCTCACGTTATGTTGAGAAACATGTTGATTTAGTCAGAGTGCCACCTTAGCACACTGTAAAAAACCAGGAAAACGGTACATACTGTCCCCATGAAAGATCTACATTACAAATAGTAATAGATGACTCTGTTTTGCTGTATTTAAATCAGCTAAACTGTTATTTTACAGATAGTTGCTGTTTTTTACATCAGCAGAATGTCAGGGTATTCTAATGTTGTTTAGTGTATTTTTCTGGCTCCCCTCCTGGATTGTCATAGTTTGTTTTGCTGAATTTTTGGTACAGGTTTTGGATTTGTTTATGTTACGGGGGGGAGGTTTGGAGTTGAATTCAGATTGGTACTGGATTTGTTCTAGCCTAGTTTAGGACTGTTTGGGCCTTGTGTGGACTGGTTTTTGGA
>NW_007578798.1:116649-133312 GCF_000690725.1 Stegastes partitus | reverse complement strand
GAGCAGATGCACAGTGCTGCATAACAAGACAAACACAATGATGACTCTTATACAGTGATGTCATGTCAGAGTTTAACAGTTTAGTGATCAAAGGAACAAAGAGTACTTTAAGGTATGACATCTGTAGTATTTATAAATCTTCCCTTCTCCCATCACTTCTCATCCCATGATGTTTAACTTTTCACCGTCATCATGACTTTATGTTTGGTTTAACTTTGGATCGTACTGACGTATGTTCTGTTTATGACATTCTTCAGTACTATATTGACTCTCACACTGTGTTTGGTCCAGAAAATGAAGAACAGAAGAAAAAGTGTTCAGCAAACTCCCATATCAGGATCAAACTGCAGATGCGGAGCGTTAATGGACACTAACGGCAGCATCAGTCATCACCTGCATGCTGAGATCAATATGAGCTGAGCTCACAGCAACACGACACCAGCAGCTTCACCCTGTTTCTGTATTATCTCCTCCTGAGAACCTGCCGAGTCTGAAACTCACTGACGTTCACCTCGTTTACGTTCACTATTTTACCGTAAACACTAAAATCTGTTTGTTGTCTGTGGGAGTTTTCCCGAGCTCAGGAGCTTCACGTTTCCCACACAAGAGTTTCACAAAACTGCAGTTCAGACACAGGAGGAAGTATTCAGACTCGAGTAAAAGTACATTAGAGCAATGTCAGAGTACCACACTACAGTAACAATCCTGCATTTAGAGTCCTGCTGATGTAAGGTGCAGAACTGTAATCTGATACACGTACTTGTAGTGTTCTGTGAGTGATGCATTATAATAAAGTACATTATTAGGTTACCGATGCTGACTCATCAAGCCTCAGCAGCATTTTACTGCAGGAGCTGCTGCAGAAGGAGCTGTTTAGGACTTCTAGGTTTACAACTGGTCTTGACAGGTGCTGGATTGAATTTAGACTGGTTTTAGACAGATACTGTGCTTGGTGAAGGACTGGTGTTAGACCTCTTTTGACAGGTTCTAGACTTGTTTTAAACTTGTGTTGAGCTTGTTTTAAACAGCTTTGGGCTGATTTTTTAAACTGGTTTTAAACGACTTTGAAAATACTGTAAGCCTTGTTTTAGACAGGTTTTAGACTTGTTTTTAAACTAGATTTGTTTTTGGCTTGTACTGAACTAATGTCAGACTGGTTTTGGACTTGTTTTTGAGCCTGCTTGGAACAGGTTTTTATTTTTTAAAAAGTACTGTATTTTTCAATGTGAACTTAAAGTCTATGTGTTGTTTGTGATTAGGATCAATGTCTTGCCTTTTTTTCCATTATAAGAAAAAAGAAAAAGAAATGTTGCAGGAGATTATTATCTATTTGAAGCTAATCAGAAAGTTTAACAAACGATACAAAAAATGAATTTTAATATATATATACATGTAAAAGCATCATAATGTGGTCAAAGAAGACTGATACTGTATCAAACAGTCAGTGTTTGTCTCTGCAGCATAAGGTCGTCTGACATGCGTAAACAGAAATGACTAACATGTTTTTATTGTTTTCAAACGCACAGCGAGCTGACTGTGACATCATGTGATCCCCTCTCTCTCTCTGCCTCACTCGCCCACCCTCTCACTCCATCCTCAGCTCGTCCTCCGATTGGTCGCTGGGCCCGGCTCACTGTTTGACTCATCCAATCCCGTGGCAGAGTGAGGGGAGGAGGTGATGTCATCACCAGCTGCTGACTCACCAATCACATGAGATCAGCCTCGCTCGCCCTCCCTCTCACTTTGTATTTCCCACAGACCCTGAACACTTCCCGAAAACACACCAGCTGACCGAGAGGCTGAGCGTGTGTGTGTGTGTGTGTGTATGACATCATACAGTTGATCCCAGCTGATGTCAGACTACATTTTTTGAGAGATGACCTCATTCTGCACAAACTGAGGACATACCTGCACATTCCTTCACACTGCATGTGTGTGTGTGTGTGTGTGTGTGTGTGTGTGTGTGTGTGTGTGTTTTATCTGCATCAATTTTGCGCATCACCTGGTTTTGTTTGAATTTCAGACTTGTTTTCTGTGAGCTTATTTTTCATTTGTTTTGGACTGATTTTGGATGTTTTTCAGGAATGGGTTTTGAACTGCTTTAGAGATTTTTTTATTTGTAATTTTTATTTATTTATTTTATTTATTTATTTTTATTTTATTTTATTTTATTGGGGGGGGGGGGGGGGGGGTTTTTTTAAAATTTTTTTTTTTTTTTTGTGGGGGGGGGGGGGGGACTTATCTGAAATGTGTTTTTTAATATTTTTGTTCTTCTTCAGGATTTGTTTTGCCAATGTTTTGAACTGGTTTGAGGTGATAACAGCTTTGAGGAAAGGTTTTCGATTGGTTTGGGTATTTTGTTTGGAAGTGGCTTTAGACTGGTTTTGGACTTTGTTTTGGACTGGTTTTACTCTGCTTTTGGACTGATATTGGGCCTGGTTTTGAACTGACATTGACCTGTTTTGGGCTAATTTTGGACTGCTTTTGGCTTGTCCATTTCAGACCAACTTCTAGTCCAGCTTTTTAATCTTCATCGTTATAAACATTAAATTGAATATTTTCTCACTGACTCACTGGATTTTAGAAATCTATCCTCTGTAAAGAATTGAAATGCTTCAGAAATGATTCTTTTTTCTTTTCAAATTGATATCATTTGGTGTTGTTACGACCTGGCTCAAGATGGCCGCAACAAAAGGAGAGACACACCAAGTTTCAAAAGTAAAGCTTATCTTTATTCCCTTAAATTATATCAAATTAAAAACCAAACCAATATGGGGTTGTGAGAATACATAGAGTCAGTGGTGTGTGTGCGTGATGTATGCATGAATTATGTCTGTGAAAGTGTTGTAAATGCAAATGTCCTAAACAAAGAAAACTAACCCATGACCAGACCGATGCAATACCTGCGGAGGGAAGCAGAGTAGAGAGAGATTAGACTGCAGTCAGTCCTTAAGTAATCCAGGAACACACTGGGTGTCACAGGTGCTCCTGATTATCTCAAACAGCCACTCACAGAACCAATAGCCGAACTCGAGCCACCCACAAGATCCAAGATGACCTCAGGGGTCATCACAGTGTAGTTGCTGCTACAGCTTAACTGATGCACCTGAACATGGTGTTCATTAACCTGATGCTTGCTGCCACCTCTGTTGCTCCCCACAATCACTTTCAAGAGAGATTGATATGTCCTACTTTTCAGAAAAGCTGCAAAGATTAATTTCAGTTTAGGAGGAGTAAAAAAAAATCACAACAAAACTGTATGAGCAGGAATCAGCCTGAATATCGGTGCAGACTAATCAGAGCATCACAAGCTGTTTGTCCTTATATGGACAGAGAGTCACTGGAAAACAAAGGCAGCAGTCACGATGCTGACAGTTTGTGTGTCTGTGTGAGTGTTTATGTGTGATTGAGGAGGGTGGGGGGTTCCCTGGAAAACAATAGCAGCTTTGGCTTTGTGCTGAAACTGACTAATAATGTCAGCAGTGAGTCAGAAAGCAGCCAGATATGGAAAACAAGCGCTCCTTGGCAGGACAGAGGGAGGGTTCCCGTTAACCGAGTTCTGGCGGTGCTGCTGGTGACCCACAGAGGGCTGCGAGTCCACGTCATTGGTCAGGAAACAGTGAGAGGAGGCTGCTGCTGCGTTCAGGTCCTGGGGGAAACAGGCGGGAGATTTTCCCTGCAAGGAAAAGGCAGCCAGCTCAGCTTTCAGAGGACAAACAGTCGGCCTGTTTGAGGGTGTGGTGACGGATCGACTCCTCTCACCTCACGAACTGGGAAAACCTGCAGGAAAGTGAATGGAATGTAGTCTTTCATGAAATAGTATTGTGCACAGCTGCTCCCGTAGAAGAGGGAAGTCCTTGTAAGGGTTTATTTAAGGTTCTCCAACAAAGAAATACACTTATGAGCAGCTCAGGACTATGGAGGATGCATGTTAATGCTGTCGCCACCAACTACAAGGTGCCATCAAATAGTTAGTTTTAAAAATCAAAAACTGTGCAAGATTCAAATTTGGTTGCCATCCCTGCTGAAGTAGTCTCCCAGTGCTCCTGCAACACTTATGCTCCGTTAAGCAAACATGTCAAACACCACCTCTGATGAGTTCTGAACCTCCTGAAGTGTCAAAACAGTGACCCTTGACCTTGAAGACGAAGAGGCCACAGGGAGCCAAATCTGATGAGTGAGACAATGTGATAGCCATAAAACCACGTGTAATCACTACACTGTGACCAGATGGACAGTGTATTAGAGTACTCACATGCCATAACAGAACAGCTCAGGGGGTTTGCTCTGATATTACAGCAGAACTTGACAGTATAACCCTTGGACATGGATTCCTGGTGCCTGTGTGTGACTGTGGTGCTCCTAACCTGATGGTCCTTCTCTGGTCTTGGACACAGTGGCTCTAAAGCTGCTGTTTCTCCTCTTGGTGGTCGCTGCAGACCACCGCTCGGCACCAGTGATGAGGTTGGATTATTCGACACCTGACTGACACAGAAAGTGAAGTTTGCTCTCTGCTCCAGTTTGAGCTCCATGGAGAAATCTCAAATGTTCACCTACTACTGGTCACAAAACACAAATCCGGCTGGTTGATCATTAGCTAGTTGAACGTAATGCAGTTTCCTGACTTAAAACAGTTACTGCTTGCATATGTTGCGCTCAGTTGACCATGGCATGCTGTGTACACATGCACCACAAACAGTCCTGGAACTTATTGATCATTCCTTATAAATAAAGATAAAGATAAAGAGACTTTATTGTCATTGTGCAGAAGTACAACGAAACTTGTGTGGAAGAACACGACAATAGCAGCAGTGCAAATAAGAATAAAAATAAGAATACTAGAAATAAAAATAATTTAAACAAAGTACTATATACACAAAGCATTATATACAATAAAGTGAAACAGTTTCAACTCTTTTTCTTCACTGATTTATTATCCATTGTTTTTAATAGTTTGAAATTGTATCACTTCATTTATTTTCTTTATGTCTCTTGGTTTTTTCCTGTGTACATATACAAAGCCGGTACATGCGTCTGTGGTTGGTTCTGTACTGCAGCCTGCAGGAGGCGCTAACAGGAACCCACAGCTGCTCTTATTCGGAAATCAAAAAGTTCTTGTTAAAACTGAAGCGTTTTAAATCCACGACTGTGAATGCAGCTTTTCTTCTTCTTCTCCGACTTCTGCAGCTCATCAACCATCCAATCAGCACATTTCCTGTTTCTGTGAAAGTCAGCTGGTACACACATGAACACACACACACACACACACACACACGGTCAGCTGACTCTACAGAGGTGACAACTGTTTCTTGTTCTCTCACATGGCTGTCATGCAGATTTTCCCAGTACTTTTAGTGTGTGTGTGTGTGTGTGTGTGTGTGTGTGTGTGTGCGTGTGCATGCTGTGGGGGAGTTAAAGCCTCCAAATTACCTTCGAGGAAAAATCCAGCCACTCTGGGTTTTGTGGCGCCAACGTTTTCCTCCCCTGCCCCCGACTCTGTATTTTCTAACTGAACAGCGGCCGACAGTTTAAAGTCTGAACGTTTGTTAACGCTGCAAAAATGAAGCTGACTCTAAAATCCACATTAAGCCACCTATATTTTAAAAAGAGAGAAATTTGGACTGCTGCAGGAAATGTTTGCAGTAAAAGCACCGACTGCACCACACTGTCGCTGAAGCTGGTGGTGTTCCTGTTGCTGCAAAGAGTTTGACCTGCTGATGGCAAACTGGGGAAATCTCCATGTGTCCATAGAGTAGAGGATTCCCAGCTGTGGAACTACAACTACAGTTTTTACCAAGATCCTGGAGATGGTGTGGTTACCTAGTTCAGTACAAGCTGCTACGGAGATCATTAATGGATTAGCGAAACATTTTCCCAGTTTGCCATCAACAAGTGTCACTCCTCGCATCCATAGTTTTCCTCTGTCTTTAGTCTCATCTTCCATTTGATTCAGCTCCTCATTGTTGGACTCCACTTCCAATAAATGTCAAGTCATTGTGGGCAAATTTTGTGCCATTTCAGACAAGTTCTTGTTATTTTGAGTCATTTGCAAAAATTGTGAGTCATCGTGAAGATTTTTTCATTTTTGTGAGATTTTTTTGGCCAACTTTAGGCAAGTTTTAGTCATTGTGGTCAATCCATCATCAAACTATACCAACATGTGACCGTCCCCATAGAGGAGAGCCAATACTTTTTGTTGTGGTTTTCCTAAATCTCAAAGCCAGAACGGAACAGTTCACATAATTTGCTCTGATGTTACAGCAGAACTTGACAGTACGACCTTGGGCCATGGAAGTGGGATGGTGGTGCTCCTAACCTGATGGTCCTTCTCTGGTCCTGGACACAGTGGCTCTATAACTGCTGTTTCTTATCTTAGTGGTAGCTTCAGACCCACCTCTCGTCACCAATGGTGATCCTCGACATGGAGGTTGGATCATCTGACCGGACACAGACTGGGATGTTTGCTCTGTACTCCAGTTTGAGCTCCATGGACAAATCTCAAATGTTCACCTACTACTGGTCACAAAACTGTCTCTAACACAAATCCGGCTGGTTGATCATTAGCTTGTTGTTGCAAAGTGAGTACGACCCATAGAGACACAACAGACTCATTAATAGGAAACACTGAAATAAAGCAGAATGATCCTTTAATGACAGCAGGGACAGAAAAGGGGAAAAACTGGATGTGTGACATATAAAAGCATGATGATGTGGCGTTTTTATTCAGAGGATGCAGGAAGTTGGATAAAGATATCATTCTCTGGCCAAACAAACTGTGTGCATGTGTGTTTTCTTATATCATGTAGGTCAAGTCTATTCTTTTATTTAGTCTTTACAGCCCATGGCTTCATGTTGGCTAGAAGGACGTCAGGACGCGCCTTCCTACTTGGAAATCCTGTAACTGCTGCTCTATTCCTGGAAGGAGGAATTTTCCTTAGGAGAGGTTTTGTCCTTATTTTTGGAAAGTGAAGAGGAAAAAACTGCTAAAAAGTGTCTGGATCAGATATACACGGTGCGGTCAGTGGGTGTGTGTGTGCTCATTCATCAGCTGAAAGAGGAGATATTATCCACTTGCATAATAGTTAACTGTCTTTAACCAGCAGCAGTGTGTACACAGACACCCTCAGCTCTGGTTTCTCCTGCTGTGTGCTCTGTTTATTCATTGTGACACTCATGAATCCTGTCAGAGCATCATTAAAGGTCCATTCTGCTTTTTAATGTGCGATGATTCCAGGAAGTCATGTACAGCGATCTCATTGTTTGACCAGGAGATCCTGAAAAGCATGTTGAGTTTTTATCAGCAGCTCTTACAGGAAACTGGAACAAACAGAAAGTAAAACACAAAACTCTCTGTTACGTGAAATAGACTCAGTGAGCGCTTTATTAAGAACACCTGCACTTGATTATTTATATTACAACAGAACAATCTGCCTTTAGACGGAAGCTGCACAGTTCTCTGTTTGCAATGTCTATTACTTTTAAACAATCAAACATGTCCTGCCTTAAAAAATGCTGCATTTCTTCTGATCACAATGCCAGAAATCACTGTTATTAGGTAACAGCCTACCAGGGAATTCATGCTACTTTAATCATTAGCTGACACCTGGTCCAGACTGTGAAGGAGTTCAGAAGCTACGTTCATGATGTTTTTTCAATTTCAAATAACAACTTTACCACTGAACTGTCAGAGGGGCTGCACTGGACCTCAAAAATGACATGTCTTATACATCCAAAGAGCATTCTCTGTTAGATTTTAAGGGAAATATAATTTCTGCCACGACACGGTTGTTTGTCATACAAATGTTTTAAATCAGCATGTCTTTGCCATTTATTTCATTGCTTCACTTTCACTGTTTTAGGCCAACCAGTCATTTTTTAGAAGAGGCAGGACTCCCAGAAAACCTGAACCTTTGGGTATGTTCTGGCTGCAAGACCCACTTTCTGAAAAGCTGCTCTGTAGGTCTCGACACTGATTGGTTAAAGGCAGAGACAGTAAATGCTGATTGGTTAAGTGCAGATAGAACAAATAGCATCATTTTTTCTGCCCTCTCAATGTCTAGCACCAGTCCTCTGCTTTCTCACATCTCAGAAACATAAAATTAATCTTTCAGGCTAACATTACAATCTTCCTTTTTTTTCTTTTTTCTTTTTTATTTCTACATACAGATAGAATTGGAGTCACATCTAATAGCTATCTGTTGTTGTTCCGGTGCACTCGGGGTTAACGTCTCAGCCAGAGCTGTTGGATGCTGCTCCACATTGCAAACAGAAAGGTTGAAAGGGCCAATTAGGGGGCCGTTACTGAGAAAGCTCATTCCCCCTTTGCTCCTGCTCTAAATTCCTGCAGCTGAAAGAAGCCTAATGACTCACATAAAGATGGATCTGTCAGCTGATATCTGTGTCTTGTTCAACCAATCAGCATCAAGACCTGCACTGCAGTTTTTAAGGCTGTTACCTACTCTGGAGCAGATCCTTTGTTAGGTCACTTTAAAACAGCTGCCATACCATATGTGGATCTAGCAGAGAGAGGAGACATGAAGTCAGACGGAATGATTTGAGACCCTCACATCCCCTTTACTCTACTTGGGTAACTCAGAAGACTATATTTACCAAATCACTTCAATTGTGTTTTCGTCAAAACATCTAAAAGCAACCTGAACCTGCTGCTGTGAATGATTTTTGAATATTAGGTCTCAACTTTTGAAGCATCACTTACTCGCTTGTCCTGATTGTTCTGTAGACTGTACGTAAAAATAAACATGCACGGTCCGACCCAGTGTCTGACTTCACCAGATATGTGGGCAGAGATTTGATTGAGACACTTTAAAGTCTTGCCAGATTAACAGAATTAGGTGTGTTTATGGAACAGCTGAGGTGTAAAACAGTGACACAACAACAAATCAGAGTAAGTGCACATGCAGCAGCCACACATGAGGGTGAAACTGATGCGTAATCTGATTACAGGTTCAACCTGAAGTTTATCACCTGGAACAAAACAAACAGTTTTCTGATGCAGCCTGAAGCGCACTCCTTATATGGACATTTCCACGTCCTGTCAGTGTGTGTGTGTGTGCGCGTGTGTGTGTGCGTGTTGTGATGATTCATCCTGGAGAAAGCCCTCAGACGATGACATCATCTGCAACATCTGGATTCGGCAGAGAAAGTGCGTGTGTGTCATGCGACGGCTGCATTACTGAATCTGTCTGTCGGCTATTTTGGGATTTTGATTGTAAGTAAGTGAAAACATCAGATTATTTCTTGGTTACACCCGATTGTTGCTTTTACTTTCACAGAAAGAAAACAGACCTTGGGACTTCCAGCAACTGAGTGCATTTGGCATTCAGTGACATTATTTATCTCTGAAAGCAGAAAAAGAAAAGGAAATCACTCTTAAATGAGATATTAGAACTTCTCTTGAATTTTCTTCTAATGCCAGGAGGGACCTTCTTCTAATCCAGTTGAGTCATGATGGCAGCAGGTTGAGCAGGAGATCACTGACATTCCTCCAGCTCCTCCTTTGTAATCCTGAGGTGTTGCCAGGAGACACGAGAAATGTAATCCCTCCAGAGAGTTCTGGGTCTACCCCAGGGTCTCCTCCGATCTAGACACACCAGGAAAACCCTCCAAATAAAATAGCAGAGGCTGAAATAACAACCTGTTGCCGAGGACTCACAGATTCAGACGGACACGGTCTAGACACACCCACCAAACAATCTGCAGTCTGACTCACTGCATGTAGACTTCACGTGTCCGTCTACAATATTCTGCTGCGCATTGCACGCCTCTTTCTCCTCCACTTTCACTCTCTGTGCGTTACCATTTTCAGAATTCCCCAGCGCTACAAGAAACAACAACCTACACATTGAAAATGGCAAGATTTGGATGGTGCAGTAAGTGAATTAGCCTCCTTAATCTGCCCCGTCACTATTTTGCAAGGGCACAGTTGCTGCATCCTGTGCTTTGCTCCATTAAAGACAGCCGTGATTAGCTTAAGGAACTATGAACACGCCAAAGTGTTTCACCCGTCTAGAGGAATGTTAATGAATCAGAACATTCTCCAGCTCCAACATGGAGACTCATTTTTATTGATATCTGTGCTCACAAACGGCTCAGAAACTCTAAAAGTGAGTCATATTTACATTTTTTTCAACCAAATGTTTTATCTCAGTCGAGCTTAAAACCTGTCTTTTGCACATTTGTGCTACTTCCACACATGCAAACTGAAACGTGTGCAAACAGAAGCGTCCTCTCTCGGTGTGATTCCTCTGTTTGCTGCTGAAAGTGGAGGGAAACACTGCAGGCCCTCCCTTCAGGTTTTCCTAGAAATCCTTCAGCTAAGCTTGCAGGTACACACCTCAACACACACACACACACATGCACACACACACACACAAGCACACAGTGATCTGAATGCCTGGGCTTTGTCCCCCCGCCGGTCGGCCCACCCAGGAACCAGCTCTCTGTCTGCACACTTCTAGGAACTGAAGCTGAACTCTGACTCTGAGTCTGAAGCAGGAAATGAAACCCTCCCAGCTCCTCGTCACACTGACTCGCCGTTGTCTGCTGCCACAGGAGCCTCATTATGGTCTGAATGCAGGACGACCCTGAATATAAGTTGTTCCAGTCTGTGATTTTAGGAAAAAGAAAAGAAGTTTCCCTAAAGAATGTGTTAACCCCATAGACTGTATGAGAAATATAGACGTAGCAACCGGCCCTGAAAAATGAAGCCAACCCGGAAGTGTCAAAAACCTGCAGTACCACTACGTCTGCTAGGCTCCAGCAAGCTCTGGCTCCCGTAGAGTCCAGTTCTAAACAGGATGGCACAGATCATGAAAGCAGGATTCATTGTTTCGTTGGTTTTCATGGTCAAACCCAGAGATCAGGTGGCCAATCTAAGAATAATTCAATATTGAGTTTTATATAAATCGTCAATATGGGGGGCGGGGCTATTTGATTGACAGTCTGCTCTAGGATGATTGGCAGGTCGTAGGGACGAGGCAGCCTCATTCCCCGTCAACTCAGGTCTCCTCCTCGTTTGGATTCACTTCTGATATAATTAACTGTTGGTTAGCAGAAGGAAACCTCATCTGGAACCGTTCATCTGGTTGTGAACGGACATCATCCTCAGAGAACCACTTCCTGTTTAGCTTTCACTTCCAGAAGGAGCTGTTTCAGCAGTTTTTATTCTCTGTTCTTAGTATTCACAGGTTCCATTTAACTTCATTTCTGCTGTTGTTGCTTCATTACAATACGGAGAACATGTTGTTGTCATTTATAGCAGAGATGCAGCATTGAAACATCAGCACATTCAGGACAAGAGCTTCATTATTGCCTTTATTGCACATTTAAAAACTACATTATTTAACAATTCTGAACTGGAAAGATGCGTCAAAGCATGTAATAAATGGATGAAATAAATGTGTTGCCCAGCTTACAATGGAGTGTAAATGCTTAACAGTCATAAGAGGGAGCTGAAACTGCAGCTCAGCATTACTGTTGTTACTGATGAGGAGGACATCAGTGCTGCTCTTCCTCACAGGGATGAAGAAGGTTAGAAGACTGTTCACCTCAGACAACCTGAATGTTGACATTCTCGGTAGATCATAGATCACATCAGACGTAGATGTTCCCAATGATCCACATCATGGCTGGAAGGAGAAGACACAAACAGCAGGATGTGACTGTAGCACATTGAAATGTTGTTTCCCTGGATGAGGCCAAAGAACATTTTACTGCCTTAGAAGGACAATAAAGTTTATTCTTTTTATTCCAAAGAATGATGAGTGATAGAGAAAATGGACAAACAGCAGTCTGATGATAACAAGAGCTCCTCAGTTATCTGTAACGGAGAAAACAGTCTGCTGGACTGATTTACATTAGATAAGAAAAAGGAACAGTGACTCACCTCTGAGGTTCAGTGTGACGCTCGTGTCACGGTGATCAGACCTCAGTAACTTCACTGTTTCTGGAAGAGAATGAATCATTTCAACAGATGAACAGAAGACAGAACAGAGACATGAACTGATGGAACATCCATCAGTAACGGTGTTCTGTGGTGGGACGTCAGCTCGGTTTAGTTTCTATCTGTTGATCATTCCTGACTGCCATGACACGACAGCAGCAAACAGACTGTTATCGATCCGTTCTGATCGATCAGCTGTGACCTACAGGGAACTTATTCACAGACAACAGGTGACTCATTTAACTTTCTCATACAGTCTATGGTTAATCCAAGGAGGACAGAGTTGTTGTCACTGAGGCTCTTCCTCTGCTGGAGGTAAAACAGTAACACACCACACTGACATCAGTGTAATTATTGGCTATTTTCCACATGTTTTCCATTTTTCTGCAGCAAATGCATCAGGAGACTTAGTAAATACCTTCTGTGCAGTATGACACAAGTTATAAAAATGTATTATCTTACCGATGCTGCAAAAGCCTGAAATTAACACGAGGAACATTTATCTAAGTGCCCACAAGTGTTACCAACACTGGTGCGCATCACCTCTAGAAAGATGTTTCACCATGCTGAATGTATCTGCCAACAACTTGCTGCTCTGTATATCGCTTTTGAGCCAAGCTGTATTTTTTTTGTTGTTGTTGTTGTTGTTGTTTTTGTTGAGGGCTGCAAGGTGGAGCAGTGGTTACCACCGTTGCCTCGCAGCAAGAAGGACGCCGGTTTGCGTCCCGGTGAGGACACCCGGAATCTTTCTGTGTGGAGTTTGCATGTTCTCCTCATGCAGCGTGGGTTCTCTCCGGGTTCTCTGGCTTCCTCCCACACAGTCCAAAAACATGTTGAGGTTAATTGGTGATTCTAAATTGTCTGTAGGTGTGAATGTGAGTGTGCTTGGTTGTCTGTCTCTAAGTGTAGCCCTGTGATAGACTGGTGACCTGTCCAGGGTGTCTCCTGCCTTCACCCTGAGTCAGCTGGGATAGACTCCAGCCCCCCAGGACCCTAATGAGGATTAAGTGGTGTATAGATAATGGATGGATGGATGTTGTTTTTGATTGAGAACATTTTATTTTACTCTCTCTTGTTGTCTTTTCTCGTCAATGTGTAAACACAGCCTGCAGTTCATCTGAAAACTTCCAAAATGTCACCGTCGAGTCAGTCATGACTTCTCATTTGTGTGCAGTTAAGTTCAGTATGAAACACTGAATGTTGATTTTTTTTTCTTTAACATCTTGACTTTATGCCTTTAAAATCCACTGGTTCCTTTTTGGAGGGGTTTAGAAGCTTTTCTAAAAAAAAAAGAAAAAAAGAAAAGAAATGGAAGACATTGTGGACACTGTGTTCTTGGTCTTCAAACACAACCTTTACCCTGCAGAAAAAAAAATGTTGGAATATCTTATTTTTCTCATCAAAGATAAATAGTCACATTTATTAAACTGTTTCTGCAGCTAAAAAACTGATCTAATCATCCTAAAATAAAGTCTTAGGACTGTCTTTAGTTTGTTTTTCTGCAACTAGCCGGTTCCATAATGACACAGTTTTCCACTCTGACACATGCTGAATGTACCGTAGTAGCAGCTGTAGTAGTAGCAGTAGTAGTAGTAGTAAGAGTACATGCAGCCTTCTCCTTCTCGTGGAAACTCTGATATCAGCTGAGTCAGCAACAACTTCCCCAGAATCAGCAAATAAAAACTACTGTGTGTTGGATATTCTGAGTCTGACACACATTTTCTGTCTGAGTGGTTTCCTGCACAGCCAAGAGAAAAACGAGAAGAAGTGATTTGACAATAAAAATAGCAGAAAACAGCAGAAAACGAGATCCGTGACTCAGAGAAACCTGCAACAAATCTCTCTCTGCAGGACAATCAGCAGCCCAGATGTGTCACAGCTGGCTGCACCTCCGTCTGAATTATTGAGCAGCATCATGTGTTGGGGACGCCGTTGCCTGGCGACGGGACTCCCTCCTCCTCCTCCTCCCGCTGGTCACCGTGTGTTTGTTTTAAAAGGGAAACACCTCAGAGCGGCCAGCAGCTCGGTGTCTGGGGATAAAGGCGGCTCTGTGGGGGCGTCGCTCTGCACTGAGCTGCTTTATTGAGCGCTGAAACACTGAGCGACTGTTGCTGACAACAACAACACGCAGGAGGCGTCATGTGATCTGAAAACATGCATGTTAACCCCTGAACACTGAGCTGTGTGTTACAGTAATGAGGGCAGTGAGTCACATGGTCTCATGACTCCGATGGACACTGAGGACTCTGTCTTTGTTCTCGTCGCTCTGATCTGTTGATGGCTTCAGTGTCGGCCTGCAGGAGGCTGAAAGGTCACAAAATAATTCATCCTTTAACCACGGAGTGCTCGAGAGGCACTGCTTTCAACGGTGATTATTCACTTCGCTCCTCTTGGGCCAAAGGTCAAAGTGACCCTTTAGCTGCTTCTTCTAATATTCTGCATTTTGAGAAAGATGTGAGTCTTTAGCAGCAGCTTGTTCTAGTTTTTCAGAAGCTGAACCTCGCAAATGTTTAAGGCTTTAGCTGTTTCAGTTCTCTCATGCCGTTAGGGGGGCGTCTGATTGACCTGAAACCAGACTACAAACTGAATAACTCTGCCAATATTCCAGACTTATCATACTTCAGGGAGTGTGGTGTCTCCTAATGCCAAGTTCCATCCATCCATTTTCTATACACCGCTTAATCCTCACTAGGGTCGTGGGGGGCTGGAGTCTATCCCAGCTGACTTAGGGTGAAGGCAGGGGACACCCTGGACAGGTCACCAGTCTATCACAGGGCTACACTTAGAGACAGACAACCAAGCACACTCACATTCACACCTACGGACAATTTAGAATCACCAATTAACCTCAACATGGTTTTGTACCTTGTGGGAGGAAGCCGGAGAACCCGGAGAGAACCCACGCTGCTCGGGGAGAACATGCAAACTCCACGCAGAAAGATCCCGGGTGTCCTCACCGGGACGTGAACTGGCGACCTTCTTGCTGCGAGCCACCCTGCAGCCTCAAATCAAACCAAATCCATTTTTGGGGGGAAAAAAGCACGTTTATAAATAACCTAATATGGGTGTCCCTAAACCCTCAGCTAGCTGAGTGGGTGACGCATGAACAGGAGCTATAGTCCACGATGCAGTGGTCGTGGGTTCGATTCCTGCTCATGACCCTTTGCTGCAGGTCGCTCCCCTTTTCCTGTCTCTGTACTGCTCTAAAAAAAAAAAAAAAGGCAAAAAGACCAAAAAATACATAAAAAAAAAAAAAACAACCTCATATGAGCAGAGGGCTGAACATGTCTTAAGATAAACAACAATGGAAATACATGCTAACAGGGTAAAAACTTGTAAAACTAACTGTAAAATAAAATAGGAAAAACCAAAACTGAAAAAACAACAGAGAACAGGACAACAACTTGTTAGATCTTCTAAAATATCTAAAACAAATCTAAAATACTAAAATACTAGGACCACTAAGAGCACCCAAAAGTCACTGAAAACAATTCTGTGTGTGTGTGTCTTAATGTAGGAGGAATATTTGGTTAAAAGATGAAAGATGTTCATAAACTTTGGAGCCTGCAAAGCGCTCAATTATCTCTTACCCACCAGTATCCACGATGAAACAGGTAGCTGCAGCTGCTCTGACAATCTCAGAGGCCAAAAGGTTGGAAAAAGAAGCTCTCAGATGTACCCAGGTGCTGATGCATGGCTTTATAAGCTCATAAATAAGAAATAAAATCACACACTAGAGGAAATCATTCAGATCATGGTGACAGAGGAAGCAGTCCGGGAACAGAGCACCACCTCATGTGACCTCATGGGGAAGTAAATTGAATTAAACCGAAGACTGTGACGCAACAGCTTGCTAATAATACTTTGCAGTAACAAAAAAGAAAAGCAGGAGACTAAGTGAGTGTAGATGAGAAAATGGTTGGAAGATGAGTGTTGTTTAATCACAGCCATGCAGATTTTAACTGGTAAATATGAAATGTGTTCGATCTTATCAGGAGGTCTCAAACCCCCTAAAGTACCAAAGAATTTGGTCCAAACATCGGTTTCGATCAAGACTCCAGACAACATTTCTCCTATGTGGTAAATCAGCCTGATTTTGAAACCATCAAATCACTTGTTTTGCAGTTTTTTTTTTAAAGGTTAGTCAACACGTTAATTGGTTAATTTAAGAGTTTTTAATGACCTGCTGACTTGCTGAGAAAAACACGTCGGATTCCCTGCAGAGGCTCTGAGTCAGGAGTCACAGTTCAGCTGCTGGACCTTCAAAATAAGACGTGAAGTTGACATTATGTAATGCATGTGATTGGTTAGTCACGGTGTCACATGCAGCCTCATCAATGCTGGTCCTTGTGTGTGTGTGTGTGTGTGTGTGTTTGAGCAGACAAAAGCCTGTCAGAGTCAATCGTCTGTCACTTTGTCCCCTGCAGCTGTTTTTCAGCAGTTAAAGAGTCAGAGGGCAGATTCAGCCAAGACAGTTTATTCTGGGCTAAAAATGGAAACAAGCTGCGCACAATCATAAATAAACTGCTCAACTATCCTTTAAATAGGACTCACTGTCTGTCTGGCAGGAGAAACGCAGAAAACAACAGCGCTCCAGTTTAGACGCACAGCTAGTAACTGAACAAAGGTTTGATCTTTCAGGGTCACGTTTTTCACGACAGAAAATTGAATCAATAAAGAAAATGACAGAAGAAAACAGCT
>NW_007578798.1:114666-115150 GCF_000690725.1 Stegastes partitus | reverse complement strand
ATTTTAAAACAATTAAATCTCTCCATAGATATTTTATTTTGTCTGAACCTGCACACTCAGTATCTTTGCTTGAAGCTGGATGTGTTTTGTTCTTGTCCATCTGTGGGAAACTAAATGATTTTGTTTTGGCTTTGATCTGCTTGGACAAACAGTACGACAAACTTTATGATTCTAACTGACAAACAGAGAAACATAAAAACCAAAGTGTGTGGCTTTAATGCGGAGGTGATGGGCCGTCGCTCGCCTCATGACGCGTCCTGCGTGACATCAGAAACTGGAAACAGAAAGTTATGCTGCAGACGCGTCTCGTTAAACTGATCCTAACGAGCGTTTTAATTCAATCAGAGACTCATCATGTGGCTTAATGAGGTTCAGTTAGCGTCCCTCGCTGTGTGTGTGTGTGTGTGTGTGTGTTAATCCGCTCTGACAGCTGGTGTGTGTCTGCTCTGACAGCAGTGTGTTCGGACTGTTTGGCTTCTTTCAC
>NW_007578798.1:95690-113833 GCF_000690725.1 Stegastes partitus | reverse complement strand
CAGTAAAAACAGCAGCAGTCCTCATCATGACTCAGCATCATCCAGACGCTGTTTGAAGGTTTTTTAAAGGTTTTTTTTTTACTGGCTGCAACTGTTTCACGCCGTCCTGATGTTTTGCACATAATCTGGTTGTTGCCTGTCTAAGAACGTGTACTGTCGTCACCTCAGGTTGCTTTAAACGTCCCATTTAGATAAATATGATTTGATTTGAAAATACATCATTAGTATGGGTTGGATGTATGGAAATAGATTTTACATTTGTAGATATTTGAATGGAGTCTGGTGCTGATTAGTTCTGGCTGCTTAGATACTGCAAATACGTCAACATTCATCTTCAGTGTTTGCATCCAAACGGCAATTAAATTAGACGATGTTAAATTAGATGCTGTTTGAATGGAGTTTGGTGTGGATTCAGAGACACATGTTAATGACAATATATCAATATTCATCATCACTGCTTGGTTGAAGGTGTTTAATTAGGAGATATGTGAATGGAGTTTGGTGTGAATTAGTTTTAGCTGCTCAGAAAACATGTCAAAGAAACTACATTAGCGGTGACTGTCTATCTGATGGCATTAAACCCACGTTAAATGAACAGATATTTGAATGGGGATTGGTCACGTCGATGGAGAAAGCATTGAAATCCTGCGCTGTATTTATCAGTAACCAGATCCTCCTATTAGACATTTACGGAACCAGGATCAGACTCAGAACCGGGATCCTCGGCTCTGTGGAAACGCTCTCAGCGAGTCCTTGTGGGTCGTCCTGCGTTGGCGGGCCCCCTCGCTCCTGACCGGCCTCCCTTGGCTGGCCTCACAGCAGACTGGGGATTCCCAAACAACGCTCTGTTGCCATGGGAGACACCTCACTGCTGTCGCTGTGGTAACCCACCTCACTCACGCACACGTGTGGACATTCAAACACACACGCGGTCCAGGGTGTTGTGTTTCCCCTGCAGCGAGAGCCAGAGGCCGCCCATAAGAAAACACACACTCACAGCTCATTACTGCAGTGACACCAGCTTACTGTTGCCCCGTAGTTACTGTTGCTACACCTGCCAAACTCACCAGGTCACGGTAACATGTGAGAGGATGAGATAGCACGCGTTAAAGGTCAATAAATCCGTTTAGTTAGTCAGCTGTAGTTTTTATCAGAATGCTGTTGTGTTTGTTGGATTACAGTAGAGAAACACAACCACCACACCTTCACAGTGTAGCGGAGGGAAGTCTCCACCCACAGTCTGTTTTATCAGTTCTAAAGGTCAGCGTGACCATATAAGGCAGCAGGAGTGTGTCCTGCTTCTGGAAAGTGTGTTTCGATTAGAGTCCGTTTTACTGGAAAGATCCACACTGAGGCTGAAACAAAGGAAGCGGCAGACAAGGTCAAACACTTCAGGAATGTGAGGAATGGAAGGAACGATTCCCTGGAATCAGGACTTCCCCTCAGCCTCCCCCAGTTTCTATTTCTGACTAATTCACTCCCTGTGGCCTTTTTGAGTCATTAGACAAATGAACAAACACAGATAACCTTTAAATGCGTGAAAATCTCCACATATTTCCACCTGCCTGTACTTGTGTTTACACTGGGTCTCCACTAGTTTTAAATAAGGAGTGTTCCTCCCACCACCAAAACTAATGAATTCATCCTGAAGGGCCGTTGATGTAACGTTTTTCTCCTTTTGAAAGTAACACTGGCAAATGATGAAACACATCGACCAGCCAATCCACACACTAGACATGCAAACATCGGCTTCTTGCAGATGCTGTGGTTCTGTTCTGCTTCATCAAACCGTCATCTTCAGCACATACTGGGGCAGTTTGCTGCAAACTGGGAGCAGCTGGGATGAGAGTCATTATTGTGTCTAAAGGCCAAGGTTCTGTGCTGGAAGCTGGTGGGTTGCTACCTCTGGGTTGTGGTGAATCACTGCCCGAAGCAAAGGAGTTGTGACCGAAATAATGAGACACAAGCAGCCGAAAAGAGGTTCCTTATAAGGTGGCTGGGCTCAGCTTTAGAGATAACGTGAGGAGTTTGGAGTAAAGTCACTGCTCATCATGTCCAGAAGAGGCAGCTGAGGTGGTGCTGGGTGCTTTCCTTTGGAGGTGGGGAAAGCCAGAACTCTCTGGAGGGATTTCATATCTCATCTGGCCTAGGAACGCCTCTGGATCTTTCGGAAAACATTGAGGTGGAGAAGAATGTCTGGAATGTGCTGCCACCACAACCCAATCCTGAATAAGTGGAAGAAATTCAATGCATTTTAAGGATGGTTTTGCAATGGAAAATACAGGAAAAAACATTTGAAAAACATGTCTGCCTCTCATAAGAATTATTGCCTTTTTCCAACAAAACAAACAATCCATGCAATCCTATATTTAGCTTTATTATATAATCACCTTCTGCAACCAAATCAGTACTTACTGGTTTTCCTCCTGCAGCCACAGACAGCTGAGGACATCAACTGACTTACATTCATCACTTAAACCAAGTCTGCATACTAAAATTGAATGATTTACACCATGAAGAGGTGTTTTTTGTGCCCATAAAGCTACAGTGTGATTGTGTAAACAGATTTATGGCTCCACAACACGAGTAACAAAAGCACACACATGCACACAGGTACCCACAGCAACATCAGCAGAGCAGACGGGGACAGAACGTCACCTGGAGCCCGTTCAAATGAAAGCTGTGAATCTGAACAAACAAAAGGTACAATCAAGGAAAATACACCTCCCTCCCTGCTCAACCTTTACTCCAGTCGCCCTCCCTCCCTCCCTCTGCTGCTGCCTCGCTGTGTTCGAGTGAAACACTAACCTGAGGACTGTTTGTCCCAGAAAACCGGCACATGTCATCACACAGGAATCCTGCTGATCCCAGAGCAGCCGGCAGGATTCCCAGCTGCAGCCGCCGAGTCCTGCAGGAAGAGGACAGGACGCTACCGGACGCTATGACCACCACCCCCCCCACTGAGTGCAGGCTTACTGTAACTACCCTCCACCCCAAACACACACACACACACACACACACACACGGAGCAGAAGGATAATAACCTCTGATGCCAAGAGCCATAAACACATTCATCAACTTTATTGATCCCCTCAGGGGAGACTGAAGTTGCTCAACACACAGTTTAGAAAAAAGGAAATATTAATAAAAACAGAGCCCTATAATAATGAAAACACATGAAGTTATTTGTACTTTTTTATGTTTTTATTTTATGCTGCTGGTTACTTCAACTTTGGGTTATTTTGTTAGTTGATTTTTAACAGATGCATTATTGTGGACTCATCTTCAAATAAGGGTTGCAAGGTGGGTCGGTGGTTAGCATTGTTGCCTCGCAGCAAGAAGGTCGCCGGTTTGCGTCCCGGCGAGGACACCCGGGATCTTTCTGCGTGGAGTTTGCATGTTCTCCCCGTGCAGCGTGGGTTCTCTCCGGGTTCTCCGGCTTCCTCCCACACAGTCCAAAAACATGTTGAGGTTAATTGGTGATTCTAAATTGTCTGTAGGTGTGAATGTGAGTGTGCTTGGTTGTCTGTCTCTAAGTGTAGCCCTGTGATAGACTGGTGACCTGTCCAGGGTGTCTCCTGCCTTCACCCTGAGTCAGCTGGGATAGACTCCAGCCCCCATGACCCCAGTGAGGATTAATCGGTGTATAGCTAATAGACTGATGGATGGATGGATCTTCAAGTGGTATATTAAAGCTGCATCATTAATGTTAGTGGGTAAAGATCACACACTGATGCATTAATAATTATAATGCAGCTACATGAACGTAGCGGTCAACAGCTTCAGAACATCTGCATTTTTCCAGTGTAATGTCTCACCGCTCTCTTTATCTTTGTATCATCTAAATTTCTGCTCTATTAAAGTTGCAATGTTCTGCAGATCTACCAGCTGAGCATATCTTTCTCTCTAAGAAGGAAATGAAATACTGTTCCTGTAAATGTGCTGCCCTTTGCTCTTGTTCTTTCTGTCCAGTTCACCAGAAAACCAGCTCATGTCCACATGTGCAAATGTAGCTTTTATGCAAATGCAGTTTCAGGTCACTGATAAAGGAGCTTTTGGAAAAGTCCGTGCACGGTGAAGATATTTCCTGTTTGCAGTGTTGATGTGTAGACAGGCAAAACAGAGTTTACGGTTGGTGATGTCAGAATGTGTGCTGTTACCACCTTTATTCACGTGAGGTGATTCAGTACAACGGTGGATGTGGCCAGAACGATGCTGGTGTTAAATCTGCTGACAGGACTTCATACGTGTTTATACATAAATGTACAATTCACTTTACTGGGAAACAGAACAAGTCCACACGTAATATTCCCGTCTTCCCTCATCGTTGGTATCTGTACCGGTAATTTATTTTTTATTTTTTCTGGGTTCTGTTTGGCCAACATGGATTCAGGATTAGGGTTATATTACTGTTGTTTGTGTATTCATGTGAGACCTGAGATATTTCTTCTGTTTTTTTGTTGTTGTTTTTATAAACAAGGAAGAAAGGCCTTGTTTAAAAAAAAAAAAAAAAATCCTCTGTATGAGTGGATTAGGCCTCAGTGTGGACATCAGCATTTGAAGCCACCACCTTGCTCTTCAGAACCAGAACTGGACCATTATCCTCCTGCAGGATGAACCCCTGTCTAATCAGGCCTGTACCTGAAGATGATGCATGGTTGTGGTCCACATAGATATCCACACAGATGGTGGCCGACAATTCTTGTTTTCAACTAATAAACCCTGCAGGATAACCTGAAAATGTCAGGTTCGTTCACCGGTCAGGAAGTTTGTTGCAGTCTTCACTTCCTCATTCACTGGAGACCTTTTTTTCCTGCTACTTGACCTGCCACACCTGCAGCTCATCACGTCTGAAACTGATGCTTCAGTCCCTGTGATGCTCATCACCTGCAGGACAATATTGTCCAAATCATGCTTCAGCAGGTGAAGCCGATTTGTGCAATCACTGCGGAGGGTTTGCAAGCAATAAGCAAAAGCTGGGACACTCATGAGGAATAGTTTGCATCAACTTTAAAGGCTTCATGTACTTCTACAACTGCAGATAATCTTTTTTTTATTACTCTAAGACTGACCATACTTTTCAGGTGTTTTCATGTCCCAGCTTTGTGGGTTATTCACTGACTAGAACTGTCTGCACCTGCTTAAAAAATAACACCACAATGTGCTGAAAGTTCGCTCCCATTTAGTTCAAAGTTCCCCCAGCTTCAAACCCAATGTTTTGACCTGCAAATCAGTGCAGACTGGCTGCTGCAGGATCACACATGTTGTCTGTACTATGGATCTCATAACAGAGGTCAGAGCGGCTCCTCCCTGCTCTGATGATGCAATGGAAATACAGAGGAAACGCAGAGCAACGGAAAGAGTTCCAGGAGGCACGAGGCAGGCCCAAAGTGTCAGTTTCAGAGCTGCTGGCGCTGCAGCGACTCTTAGTCTGTTTACAAGGTGGAGAGAAAAAGAGGGAGAGGGGGAGAGAGGCGGGAAGAGGGGGAGGAAGAGAGGGAGAGGGTTTCCTCTTAACGGTTGAAAATACTGAGAAGAGGGGGAGAAGCAGGGGGCCGTGGAAAAGATCCAGGCTGTTGCACAGAAACATTTCTGCACTGATGCAACAACGTGCAAAGCTGTAGAAGACTGCAGATAATAAGCTAAACAGACAGTTGTATCAAATGAAGAAACAATGCAAAGAGTTATAATGACAAATTAAAATGAAAACCTAATTCATTTTTAATAGTTGTTAATGAAATAAAACAATAAAACCAGAAACAAATGCTACTGGTGAAAGTAATAAATAACAGTAACCTTAAACTTTATTTATGCAACAAAATCATAAAAATAAACAGTAGGGTTTAAAGACAAAAAACATCAAGAATAATGAAAGAAAAGCCAAGAAGGATGTGTTTTTATGATCAGTCTTTGATTGTCTGACATCTCGACAGCAAGAGGTAAAGTGGTGAAGAATTTTATTGCACTTCCATGAGATTTATAAAGATTATTTCATATCATAATAGATATATTGGTATTTATCTCACTGAAACACTAACTTAACACAACCTTGGATCATTTCTAAACACATTATTGTAGGACTTTACTTGAAAATGGGACACACAACATAAAAAAGAGAATATTCAGTCAAGTTCTGATTATTAATCACATTCATGTGATAAACCACTCTGCTGGGGAAATCGATATTTTCACTTTATATTACCTGGTAACTATTTAGTCAGAAGAAAAGACAAAAAACAATCATCTATACTTTAACCGTTGTATATATTTTATAAAAGAAGATGGACACTGAGGCTGATCCAACACTTTAAGCCACTGAGGAGCTTCATCTGGATCACCTTATTGTTGCACTGATTACTATCGGAGACAAAAACCTTTCAGTTTATTTTCTGTCTCCTTTCATATTGTTCAAACGCAAGCTCGAACAATAATCCGTAATCCAGAAACCAACATTAAGAATCACAACTAACCACTGCAGCAACAAGCTGCCTCAGTGATCAACACACTGGTTGCCTTTAGGGCGAAACGCCTGACCAGAAAACGTCTGGTTCTTTCTCATTCAGCTGAGAACTAACTGACTCCCACAGAAGAGTTGAACTCATCTCATTTAATTAATTTCAGGGACTCTATCATCTCAATTCCTGAAATGCATCTGGAGGATCAAGGATAGAGGAGACTTTGGAGAAGATATGTGCAAGAATCCACAGGTGTGTCCTCACTGAAGTGTTTCTGCACAAACAAAAGGTGACACACAGCTGGAACATACAAACCATGTCAGGAGCTGCACTGAGGAATGTTTGCTTTGTTTAACGTGTATCACTCAGTCTCCTCGCCTTCTCTGCTCAGGTGGGAGGGACAAAAACACACGAACAGGAGTCTAAGAAAGGAATCATTGGACGATCGGCAAAATGAAATGAGCCTTTGGATTTTGGATTGGAAGGAAAACCGATGAACAAGGGTCACCTCAGAGCTTGAGAATAACCAGATACATCTCACTTCACCGTCAAATCAAAATAGGAAGAAACCTTTAATAAACTCAGAGAAGATGGGATTATATTAGCAAAAAGAACATGCACAGACAGACAGACAGTCCTTTTTAATGGGTTCAACCGACGGTGATCTGATGGTGAAACGTTTGTGTGGAGGACGGGGGCCGACGTAAAGAAACCAGCCTATCCAGCACCGATGGGAAACTTTCACCACAGCTGTAGCTTCTCGAACAGTTCTGAAAGCTAAAGGATGACAAATTAATACTAAAACAAGTGATTCTCAGCCATATATCTGCTGTACATCATGCAAAAACATCACTTTGGGGAGTATTTTGCTGTCGTGTACACATTTGCTTTGACGTTTTGTTTCCTGAAGCACTGAATTTATATCATTATACATTATAGTGCTGTCGACATGTGATTGATAATGTTGTAAGGGAACCACACTGTGCCGCTTTGCTGATATAGTTTTAGCAGTTTAGGCACAATCGTATTTTCATAGTTTAAATGTGGATGCAAGTGGCATTTATTTTGATTCATGAGATGCGTCGAAATAAGCAGAAGAATTTATCTGAAGATGCAAATTGCAGCCTGAGCGAAGCAAACATTTTTAAAGAATGCTTCAGATTCAAAATGCACCCATCGCCAAACCGACTAAACCTGATACGCATGCATTAATTAACCTAAAAGTTTCATTAATCACCTGTCAGATGGATAAAAGGGTTTCCTCGTCCTAGAATTATCTCAACAATGAAAGAGCATTCCTCTGCAGCCAATTCACATTCCTCTTCGGTCTGTTCCTGTGCCTCTTTCTGTCTGAACATCTTAAATGTTTTCACCAGAGAACACTCTGTTGTTTGATATTTAATGATTACTTCTCCTGCAGGAATCACATGTCCTGGCACATTGTGTAATTCAGTGAACGCACCCTCTGTTCTGAGCAGGTAAACAGTCGCCAAGTTACCGATGAATTAAACCACAAAGTTAATCATGTCAGTGTGTTGCAGCCAGAACAGTCCGTCCCTGCAGGAAACCGACCGTGATCCAAAAACCCGATGCAGAGAACACGACATGTCTGAAGAGGGTATACTCTTAATGCATGAAATGGGCATAAATGAGCTAAAAATTTAACTAAATGCCACTTAGGTTGTTAACTGGGTGAGGTTATTGCCAAGAGGAACTATTACATAAACTGAAGCAAGTGGCTTTGGCTGCTAACCTGAGACATGAGCAGGTCTGAACCGACCAGCTGGCTGCACCATTAACTAACCTGAAATGTTTAGCTGTTGAGCTTTCAGCAAACCTGAACTGTTGCAACTACTAAACCAAGTGTTTACGTTTGGCTAAACTAAATTCTGGGTTATGTAATTTCAACTGAAGTAAATGAACTGAAGTAAACTGCTGTCAGACAGTCATGTAGATTATTTTAGTTGCAAAAGTGAAAATTAAATTACAACAGTTTTAATCAATAAACAAACTCATTAGCTCATCTGTACCAAATTTCTTTCCTGTCTTAATTAGCTAACCAGAACTACGCCTTTATAGCTGTTAATTGACCCATTAGCTGACCAAAATAACTGCATTAGCTTAAAAATGAAATATTTTTTTAAAAAAAATCTGCAGCTGTTAAACTGAAATAAACATTTTTAGCTGCTAGCCATAGCTAATCTAAAGTAAACTGTTTTATTGGTTTAAATGAGCCATTAATTTTCAAATCGAATCCCTTAAACTGAGCTGTTAGCTAGCTAGAACTGCTTCAACTACTACACCAGCCATGTTGAGCTAAAATAAACCAAGTTATGTTCTTGTTACAACTGTTAACTTATAATAAACCATTTTAGTGGTTAAAATGAGCCATAGCTTATCTGAAATACAGGGCTATGGGTTAAATGAGTCATCAGCTAGTCTGAATTAACATGTATAGTCTAATCTAAACTGGCTTGACTGTTAAACTGAACCGTTAGCTCGCTGCTATTTAACTAAGTTATTAGCTGATCTAATTTAGTCATCAGCTAACCTAAAACAAACAATTTTTACTGTTAAATGTTACCAATATGATTCAACTGACAAATTCCTACAAGCTAAACTGATTAGCTAACCTGCATTAGCTATTTAACTAGTCTGAACCAAAAAGTTCCAAATGCTAAGCTAATTAATTAGCTAGCCAAAACCATATCACTTAAACGGAGCATCTAGTTACCGTGAGCTAAACCAAACTTTTAAACTCATGTAAACTGATTTATAAATCATCTGCTTGTTAGCTTGGCTAAGCTGCTGCTAGCCAACCTCGACCAGATTACATAGGATGCTAATGTAGAACATTTGCTGATATGTTGCTATGTTTTAATATTGAGACTTTTGAGAGTTTTAATAAATTAAACTAAGTAACTTGTAGCCTGTATAAATAGCTTGTTATATAACAAGTACAAACTAAGCCATTATAGCCATTAGTGAGCCATTAGCCTGCTCCAATCAACTTTATTATTAAAAAAAAAAAAAAAAAAACAATCAACTTTATTATTAAAAAAAAAAAAAAAAAACCTCATTCATTTAAAAACATAAATCATCATGAATCTTTATCAGAACTAAACATTTTTGTCAAACAAAGTCAATTTAACTTGAATTCAGCCAGTAATCTCAACGCTATATTTTACGGCTCCATTTTATGATGTAAAACAAAGATAGCACAAAATAATGTTTGTGGTGTTTTTTTGTAGACGACAGTACTCTTTGAGAATAAGTTTTACGTTTGTCAAATTGTCCTAAATGTTAATAAATATCTTTACAGTGCTCCTATAGGACTTTTAAGGTTGTTTAATGTGAAATTATAGCACTGGGCTGTGATTTCACACTTTGGTAAGGTTGTGAATGTGTTAATTAAATACTGTGGATGTAATTAGAATAACTAGTGATGATAATATTGGTGTTGTTGTTCTCTTGGGAAACACTGCTGCTGTTGATGCTCCGTCTGTCTGCAGTCTCAGACAGCAGCTGGTCCAGCGAGGCCCAGCAGCCTCTAACGAGAGGAGGGGGCTGGAGGCCGAGGACGTCCAATTAGCAGCCAATCATCTGTTTTAATGAACCAGCTTGCATCAGTGAGCCGAGGACAGCTTGCAGAGCTGCAACTGGACTCTGTACATTGTTTGTGCTCATGTTTCTACACATTAGGAGCAGGCTGTACCATTCTGTTACCTCCCCACCATCTCTGTAAAGGGTAAACATGCCAGAGGTGATTTTGTTTTTCATCCTTTCACTCCTTCCACCACCTGCTGCCAACAGAATATCAGCATTAATTCAGCTTTCCTCCAAATAGGAAATCTGAGTTTGGTCTAAATGTTGACGTGTTACATTTTTAAACCACTAAACAGCTGAAAACAAAAACAAAGTGTTAAAATGCTGAACAGCACAAATTTTTAATCTAACCCTAACAAAATGTGACTTTTTCCAAACAAAACTACAACGTTATTTTTATAATTGTGTATTTTTTTTTCCTTTTAAAAATCCAAATAATTTCTAAGTGTTAAGTTAGTCATTTGTTTTTGTAGAAACTGAGTCTTCTTACATAACGTTCAATTAAGTTTCTTTAACTTTAATTTGATGTTACATCATTCTCGACTACTACAATTGCAATTTTAATAATTGTTACTCCTAAAAATAACTAATTTTTATAATGGTAATTTGCTATTAAACAATTACTCGTAGTTATTACTGCAATTATTTTCTCAAGTCAAATCAATGTTATTTGTGCAGCACATTTAAATCTACAGATGTTGAGCCAAAGTTCTTTCAAATATAGACATAAGATTAGAGTTATAAATTAATCTGGCAAGTCAAAATATCAACGTTAAGACCCTTTAGTATTGTTCATAATAAAATTTTAACCAACTAATTTAATACTAAGTTGAAGATCCTACAAAATAATACACCTACAGTTGAAACTAGAAGTTTACATCCACTGTATAAAAAGACATATAATCTTTTTTTCTCACTGTTTGACATCAAATTAGTCTCAACTTTTCCTGTTTTAGGTCAGTTAGGATTACCAAAATTATTTCTATTTGCTAAACGCCAGAATAATGAGAGACAGAGAACTTTTTAGAGAATTTTTTATTACTTTCCTCAAAGTCAGAAGTTTACATACACTGAGATTACGATGCCTTCAAACTATTGGGGAAAGGCCAGATGATGATGATGTCATGGCTTTGGAAGCTTTTGATTAATTGATTATGGTTAATTGACAACATTTGAGTTAATTGGAGGCACACCTCAAACACACTGCTCTTTGTGTGACAACATGAGACAATCTGAAGAAATCAGCCAAGATATCAGGAAGAGAACTGTAGACCTCCACAAGTCTGGTTCATCCTTGGGTCCAATTTCCAGATGCCTGAAGGTTCCACGTTTATCTGTTCAAACAATTATATCAAGTATAAACCCCATGGGAATGTCCAGCCATCATAGCGCTCAGGAAGGAGTTGTATGACAACATTTTTTTGTTTTTTAGAATGACTATTTTTCATAATTATTATTATTTTTCAAGTGTTCTGTAATCTACAGTGTTTTGTTTTCTTGTAATGTTAAAATGAGTTGTTGTTTTTTTTGTTATCTTTATCCTCTCGATGTTGTCTTTATTAACTTTACAACCAGGAAAGAAGTTGAAGGTTTAATACACGGAAGTCATTCTATGTATTTATCTGTTTACTTGTTTATTTCAAAAATGTCTTGTGATGCTCGTCCTCGAGGAATCCTTCTTATTCGCACAATAACTCATTTTCAAAGCAAGAAACTAAGGAAGCCTCTGACCACAAATTCATGAATATCTCAGCAACTGGACAGATTTTCATGAATTGTCTGATTATGCTGCTGCAGCGAGAGTTCAGGCTCGGACAGATGTTATACGAGGTCGGGGTAATCTGAGGGTGTACAATCGACACTCAGAGAAAACACTGCTTTATGTTCCTGCTGCTGCTTCGTCTCGTGGTGATCACACTTTGGGAGCTCACACTCACACTTGTGGGTGTATTTCAGATTTCTTATTGATCCTCACTTGACCTTGATCCGCCATGATGATGTTTAAAAAGCGTTTGTTCCTGTCGTTTGCAGACATGAGGAGTTTTGTAGGTAAATCGGAGGCTGCAGCTGATCCGTCTGATGTGAAACTGCACCACGATGTCTCTGCAGCTTTATACCAAAGTGGGCAATAAAGTCAGAAGCTTAACACCAAGATTTAGACTGATTTGTTTCCAGCCAGTAAAAAATAATGATGGTTTAATTGACAGTGTCTTTATCTGCATTTTTAACCTTTTAACTACCACCTGCACATAAGAGCATCTTTCAGGATTCAATTAAAACAAACATGTGACTGTGATTAGTGATTACTGACTAATTTGGGTTTGGTAGGTGTAACTCTATGAGAAGTCAGCGCAGACACGTGCAACATGTAGTAACTTGAAATATAACATTTTTCGTTGCTATTGACGATACTACTGACCACATGCAAAGATTTTAGGGGGGATCGCAGATGCTTGTCTGCCTCACTTTTATCTTAAAGCCTGAGTGCACACACACAGCACATAAACACGCTTCCTCACTCATGTTTCCATCACTTCTGAGGACGCTGACCTCATATAGCCTTAACCTACATTTAACGTACTTCTAGCCTCACCTGAACCTTACCCAAACCTTAATTTTAATGATGTGCCTTGAATTAGTTTTGGTCTTGAAGAGAAGGTGCATTCTAACAATGGGACTGTGTAAACAGATTTATGACTTACACGCCTTCTGACATACCCCATCATTAGCATCTTAGCACGTCTCAGACATCTCGGTGTTTCTTTAGCACTGGGGCTTTATTTTCTCTTAAAAGATTAAACATGAGCTCAGACACTGAATCTATGGTGGACAGTATAATTAGATCATTATATGAAGAGTTCTTTTGCAAAAACAGGTAACTCTGTTCTAGTAGATTTTCAGAAAACTTATTTTTGTTGTTGTTTGCGTGAGATAATATCAATCAAACTGAAGATGAGTGGATTTGACTCGACATGACAAAAAAAGAGATAACTGAAGTTTGATTGATATTGTCTCAGGTAGACGATGGAAAAGTGGGTTTTCTGAAGGTTGTTTTTGCAAATGAACTCTTCATTTATTCCTCTACATCCTGCATTGTCACCTGGTGCCTGAATTTTGTGGGTTTTTTTCACATAAAGGAAGCTTCATCCCCCAGAAATACATGCAGAAAAGAAACAATTTCGTCTAGAAAATTCACCAGAATGCAGGAAACGAAGTGTCAGAGGCTGCATATTTCCCGGAGAGGATGGTCAGACACTCCACCTAATGTGTCTCCCCTCCAAACCTACGCCCATGTTGTAGTATTTGGGACTTTATGGTGTCAGACCCACTAGGCCAGGTGCGTCTCGGACACTGGTGAGAGTCCAAACTCTCCCAGTCTTAATGCCTTCCTGCCTTTGTCCTGCTCAGACCAGAGCTCCACTCCGACTCTGATCTGTCCTCACACTGTTCGGGGCCTTTATTGTTGTCCTGATGTGAACGCCGTCCTCCGCTCGTCGCAGCCTTTCTCAGGTCGACTCTGCCGATACAATAGTCTTTTGTCCTGGAAACAGTGGATGCTTCCTCTCCTCCTTCATGTCCTTATCGTCCCAACGCTGCAGCACAAATGAGCTCATAGAAACAAACCAGAGGACAAAGTGGGGCAAAAGCCAAAAACGCCTGGAGGCAGACAATGAGCTGCAGCTTGAAATTTTTTGTGTCTAGAAGAATGAATAAATGCTGACTGAGATCCTGCACACACTAAACATTCACAGCATTGTTTCATTCTTGCTCTCTCTCGGTTAACACATATTTTAGATTATGTTCCAGCCTGAGCTCACAGGACAAAAATGTCACTGACTGATAGGTGTAAAAAAATAGCAGACTGGCTGCACTCAACCAGACTGTTTACATTCAACAGTTTATTCAAGTAGAAAGTTACTGCCTGCCGTTGGCTGAATAATAACCAAAAAGAGACAAAGAATGAACACGACAGGACACAAAGAGACAAAAATGACCTGAAAGTGACATAAAGTGACCACATGGAGAACCAGAGTGACCACAAAGAGACACAAAATGACCACAAACAGACACTAAATGATCACAAAGAGACACTAAACCTCCCTCATGCTTGACATTTGGGTGTATGAGGATGTTGGGGGTCTCTGGCCTGCTGGTTGCTGCAGCACATCCAGCAAAGTAAAACCTGCAGAACAATCTGTAGCTCTTAAATAAAGTGGAATGTCTCAGTACAGTACTTAAGTAAATGTACTTGATTACATTCCTGTGCTGGTAGTGGCCCTGCAGCCTGTCAACTCCAGCAGGATTCCAACTTTAACGTCTGCACAGCTTCCAAACAAGTTTTATAATGTCTGTTTTTATAACGCTTGGAGTTTCTGGCATATTTGAAATACTGCAAAGACACAGACTCACACACACAGACTCACACACAGACTCACACACACAGACTCACACACAGACTCACACACACAGACTCACACACAGACACACACACAGTGACCATGTATGGCTGTGCTGCTCCAGTTTCCCTCTAACTGCTTCTTACGGACACTCTGTTCCCTCTGCAGCCCTGCAGACTTCTGGAAAACAAGTCCCGCTGGCATGCGACGGGCCTCCAGGATCTGGATCAGGATCAGAGCGTGTTTACAGCCGTCCGGTGCACACTGTCCTCCATCATAGGAGTCGGACAGGCAGTGAACACAACATCTCTGTGCCATGGTGAAGCTGCTGCAGGTTGCTGCAGCGTCTCACAGCTGTTTACACACACAAACAAACAAACGTGATCGTCACCTGCCTCCACCTCACCTGTCTCTGATGTCACACCTCCGTCCCTGCTGAGGTCATCACACCTGTGGAGGTGTGTGTGTACGTGCAGACAGTCTGCTGGTGACGCATCGCATTTATAGAAGGGCTTTATCCCGATGCTGTTCAGACATGTGCACGCAGACACATTCTGCTCTCTCGTATTCACAATCCTGTTTACAAAACAACCACAAAGAAGCAAAAAAAGACAACAAAGAGACACAAAAACAAAAAAAATGACCTCAAGTAGACACAAAAGGACCAAAAAAGAAACAACCAGCGATAAAAAAAATTTACCACAAGAGATGCAACATGGCACAAAATGACCACAAAGACACACAAAGAGACACAAAGAGACATAAAGAGACAGAGGCTGCCTTTGTTTTATTTATTATTCTCCAACTTTGTTTAAGTGTACTTGAATAAATGGTATCTTATTTTATCACAGGAACAATTTTAAGTATTTATGCAACAATTTAGATTTTTGGGGCTGCAAGGTGGAGCGGTGGTTAGCATCGTTGCCTCACAGCAAGAAGGTCGTCGGTTCATGTCCCAGTGAGGACACCCGGGATCTTTCTGTGTGGAGTTTGCATGTTCTCCCCGTGCAGCGTGGGTTCTCTGTGGGTTCTCTGGCTTCCTCCCGCACGGTCCAAGAACATGTTGAGGTTAATTGGTGATTCTAAATTGTCCGTAGGTGTGAATGTGAGTGTGCTTGGTTGTCTGTCTCTAAGTGTGGCCCTGTGATAGACTGGTGACCTGTCCAGGGTGTCTCCTGCCTTCACCCTGAGTCAGCTGGGATAGACTCCAGCCCCCCGTGACCCTAGTGAGGATTAAGCGGTGTATAGATAATGTATGGATGGATTTAGATTTTTAATCAGTAGTTTTCATGAATTGTCTGTAACTCTGTTTGGAAAAAAAATCCACATCAATAAAGTTGTTAAGTTCTGACTGTGAGCATCCTGAAGCTGAACTTGATTTTCAGGGGTCACAACCTGTTTGCAGGTTGAACCTTTCAGCTTCACTGTGCAGTGAATTTATACGCCTGATGTGGATTTTTACTCTGACGGAGCCGTTTGGGGTTTCACACAGCAGCCAACCTGCAGCAGCTGCCGTCTGCAAAGTCTCCTCACTTTTATGAGAAGGATTATTTTTATGGTAGAAAAACTGCCCTTTTATTCATAAACACTCATTTCAGTAGTTGGTGCAGCAGATGCCTAAATGTGTGTATTATAATTGGAGCAGCTGTGACGAGCCAAAGATAGAAACATACGTCTATTATTCTATCAAGGACGTCATCTAAATATACGACCGCAAGTATGTATCAGGCGGGAGGATCAGCAGTGCTAAGCTAACATGCTAATATTGGGAGTGTATTGGAAGACATGTGAGTCATAAATCTATCTACGCAGTCACACAGCGGGATCCATCGTCTCCTCAGCCACACAAAAGATAATTGTAGTATGGCAGATAACCACACTTTAGGTTCATCTGAGGCTAAATTTAGACTAAAATTAATATAAGTTCAGGTCGTGTCCTCAGAAGTTCTGGAAACATGAGTGTGTCAACATGCATGTGTTTATGTGCTCTGTGTGTGTGTGCGCTCAGGTGAATGTGTGTGTGTGTGTCTTGTCAAACTATTTGAGTCGTCAGCTCAGGTGTGAGAGAGTCCACACACACACACACACACACACACACACACACACACACACACACACACACACACACACACACACACACAGCTCTCTAAATACAGTGAGACTCTCCACCTGACCTCAGCTCCTTCCTGTGTGGGGGTCAGCAGGAAGTCCAGAGGAGCAGAGAGGGCAACGGTCACGATGAGAAACAGCTTTCTCTGCTGTCTTTTCCTGTTTCACTGATGACATTTCAATCAGTGCAAATGTGTGTGTGTGTGTGTGTGTGTGTGTGTGTGTGTGTTCCCAGGAAATTTACCCAAACGTGGAGTCGTGCAGGTTCTTTGTGACTCACAAGGTTTCTGTCTCCATCCATCAAAACAGACAGATGGATGAGTTTTTAGATTGATGTTTTTAAACTGTGGAAGGATGGGGTTTTTTCTTTCTCCTTTTTTTTGTTAGATACCTGAAAATGACTTAAAAAATGTAAAAGTCACAAACACAAAAGTTAGAGAAAAACCATTGACATCAAGCAAAAATTCTTCTGACTCCATGTGTTAAAAATATTCAACAAACTGAAACAATGCAAAGCTGCTAATTTAAAACAACTAACACATACTAAAAACTTAAAACGAGACACACAGCTAGAAAAACACTAAAACATTACACATTCAACTCATCTACAACCATTAACGCTCATAAAACCAAAAACGTAAATTCAAATTTGTACCAAAAAAAGGTTGAAAATAATTTTATGAAGCCAAAAATAGAAAATCCACAAACATGTACGCGATGTTGAACCATTAACAGCCACTGAAGGTTTCCAAACAAAGTAAAACAAATTAAATCTTCTTAAAATTTCACAAACTGTTAAACAAAAAAATAATTTGCAAACACTTTTTGTTTGCTTTTAATGCTTTTTTTTCTTTAAATAATGATAGATTTTGTTAGAAAAGAATCATCTCTGCCGACCGTGATTCATCCGTCCGTCATCCACCAACAACATCCATCATCCGACCAAAGCTCCACCTCCTGCCTGCATCCTCCACTGTGCCAAAAAGCTTCACATAAATCTTGGTATATAAAACAAAACCAAAGAAGACCCCCATTTTTCTGAGTATAAATAGACTAAATCAGACCCCCGGCCACCACCACAGGAGCCCCCGCCCATCCCGGCCTCCTGCCTGCTGACCCCCAAACACACCAGCGGCTCTATGAACTGAAACCAAACCACAGACCCTCCCTGCACGCTGCTGCCATTTCAGAGGGAGGGGCCGCCACCACAGCGGGACCCCCGACCCCAACAATGAAACCACAGATCCTGGATCCTCGCAGAGAAACCTCAAGCCCCCTGAAATAGATCTTCCACCAGACCAATCTTCTTTTCCTCATCCTGATATCTGTGTTTTCTGAGGAGTCGTTTGTGGTTCCTGCAGCAGCTGTCCTTGTTTCTACCATGTTTGTTGTCGGACCAACATGAAACTCTTCTCGTCCATCATCAGTGCAAAACATGAAGAGACAAAAACTTGTGTTTAGAAAACTCCCAAAATGAATTTCAGCAAACAACATGAAACTTCAGAGTTGGAAATGAGTGGTTTTACTTTTTTTCCATATTCATTTTAGTTTGGGGCTGCAGGGTGGTGCAGTTGGT
>NW_007578798.1:89762-93679 GCF_000690725.1 Stegastes partitus | reverse complement strand
AATAGAAATTAATTAAGTTTGAGCTTTTTTTTCTGAATCCTCAATCAGGCCCCTAAAGGTCAAACCTCATTCTCCAAAAATCAAATGCCAAGATCTACAACTCACACTGGTCCTCGCAAAGGTAGACATGGAGACACTCACACACACACACACACACACAGCCTCGGTCTGACTCACACTGGTTACATCAGTCAGTCTGCAGAACGAACACACACACATTCTCGAGTGTAAAGTCAGAAAACTCCCACTGCACACTTCAGGCTTCGCCCTGCAGCCGACAGACGCAAACACAATGCCACGCTGAGCCGCCGACCCACACACACACGCAAACACACACTGCCAACAGACGACAGTGAACCCTGACTCAGACCAGAGCCGGCCCGCTTTAAATAGCCCGGGTCCAAATGTCAGACCGGTCTGACGCCACACCGAGAGGAGAGGCCCGTCACAAAAACCCAAACCAAACCAGAGCGGAGGACGCCGCTGCGAATCCGCGGCTGCAGGCATGAAAACTGTAGATGGAGAGTGGGTCAGCGCTGAGCTGGCAGTTTGAGCTCACACCACTGAGTTTTACACCATCTTAAGTGCTTTTTCTTATTTTTCCCCCACTTTGCCTCCTTCTCTGCTTTTCTCTGTAAATGCATGAAGCGTTTGTGTCCTTTAGAAATCACATTTATACGATTGGATTAGTACAAACTGACAACAGGCCGAGTGAGGCGCCATTTTTATTTCATTTATTTGCACAAGACTATAAAACTACAAAAAGACAAACCCGTTGTTTGTTGGTGCAGCAGATTATTACAATAGTTTTCTTGTCCGGAGACCTCTAGCGGCTGCAGGAGACGACATTAATCTTATTACTGATTCGTGATTTGATGCTATAAGAGGGTGCATGTGGTCATGATTGACCGCTGACAACTGTGACTTCTTTCCTGTGATTCATCATCATCTGTTTCCAGCCACTAAATAAATTGCTGTGCAGTAAACTGTACTGATTGATGTTCAAAGTTTGGGTTTTGGACTTACTTAGCAAGTAATGCTAATGTTACAGCTACAAAACTGAGAGCACAGCTGAGTTTTGGGCAAAAAGTAGCTGATAAGTAGTTAGCTAGACAGAGAGCAGCTACAAATTGATCTAGAAAATGGGGCAACAGGCGGGACCTGGATCCCACCAACACAAATAATCAGGACTTATTTACATACATGTACAGTGGAAACACCTGGTGATGCATTGGTCATCTGAGTTATGGAGCCGCAAAGCTGGTGTAGTGAGGAGGTTGGGGTGGATGGACGGGTCGACAAAATATGGAACTTAAACACAGACTGATTTTCTGTTTAAAAATGATTGTCAGTGTTGTTTCTTTTAACTTTTACCCCCAAAGTGCTGACATATTTTAACCCAAATCTATCCAACTTGTTTTGTCCCTAAACTGCACATTCTTTAGCAACGCAACATCTTTAGAGAGCCGTGGTTTATTTAGAGCTTATTGAGGGTTTTCGAGGTTGCTGCTGTCCTCCCATGTGAGAAAGACAAAGTTTTCTTTACCTGTAGTTTCTTCATTATTTAAAGATTTATTTGTCCAATTTTCATGAAGCCACTGCAGCAAACAGTCACATTCCTGGAATGCATAATGATAAAGTCATACCGCTGCTGTTAATCCGCTGTTGTTTTTGTTAAATACAAGTTTGGAGCCAAAGCCTCTGTTAATGTAAGGGTGGAGGTGAGTGTAGAGAAGCTGACGGAGTTCACCTGAGCTGCAGGTAAAGCTGCACTAATTACTGTCATCTTCATAAATGAAAATGTTAAATCCTGGCTGGAGTTTGGCGCTGAGTCAGAGCTTTGTTTCCCACACAGGCCCACCCAAAATGTCTGCAATAAAACTCATGTCTGAGCTGCTGGGAGGCTTCGCTCAGTCCTCTGAGGCCGGATTAGCAGACGCACACACAGAGGCCATAAAACCCTGGGTTCACTCCAAAACAGTCATTTAGGGCTGTGTCATTTGATTTACTGCAAATTAGGAAGGTAAAGTACAGTACAATGGCACTCAAACCTCCGTCTCGTGTCTCTGCTCTTGTGTCAAAATCTAGTTGAGCTGATTTGTTGTAAAGTTGTGATTCATCAGTGTACTTCAATTATTTCTGTTTTAAGTAATTAACACTCAGAAAAGCTCAGGCAGGGTCGGATAACATTCCATTACTGTGAGCTGTGAGGCTGCAGTCACCTCTGATTTTCACTGTCAATACATCTGATGGTTATTTGGTTTATTCTTTGTGTATTTCTGTCCTTTTTAGAGATTTAAAAAAAAATAGAAATTGACCCAAAATAATGAAAAATTACGTAATAAAATTCAAGTTGTTGATTTGTTGTCTGATTACGAGTCGGAAATCCAAATACATTTTTGGACTATATATATTTTATTATTGTTATTATTATTATTATTATTATTTAGTNGGATTTTAGTTTGTTTTACAGTTTTTGTCCTGTTTTCAGTCTTGCTTTTTTGCACTTATTCTTGTTGTTGTGTCTCTTATGGCCCGATAACGACCACGACTGGCAGCCAAAGGACAAAGATGAGTCCTGGTGTGAAAACTGATTTATAATCTGCAGCTTTTTGGGGTCAGTTTTGGATGCTTTCAGCTGCTGGTTGAGGCAGTTTATCACGAGAAGACAAGTCACGTAACTGTCTGAAGCCCAAACCATTTCTGTGCGTTTTTTTGCTGCTGTCACATTTTAAATCATGAAAAAGTTCAAAAAGTAGATTTTCTTTGATTAATTCCATCCATCCATTATCTATACACCGCTGCATCCTCACTAGGGTCATGGGGGGCTGGAGTCTATGATGAAATCATGCTGTTTTTGATGATTTTTAAAACCAGGTTACAAAGAATGGGGTAAAAACAGACTTCATAAATACAGGACATAAACTGTAGAGCAGGAATGCAGCACACAAACCAAAGTTTTGCCAATTCTTTTGTTAAAAAGAAAAAGAAATAAAGCGGTGAGATTTCCAGTAACAGATAACGTTGCAGAACTCCTCCACACTGATAGATGTGTGTAACCTCAGCTTTAGCGTGCCACAGAGCTGCAGAGCCGGCTGCACAGTTGACTCACGCACATTATTACAAATTATTACACACTCAGTCAGCGCGTTGTGAAAGCATGATGAGGCGTGTCCCTGCAGAAAATGTGCAGATAGCGTGCAACACAGAACAGCTCATCCAAAATTATGTGGCACAACAAACAGGAGCTGCAGGAATCTGAGCCCACACCTTACAACACAAACACACCCGCGCTGCTATCTCAGTGAGGACCCTGATGAACTTAATGAAACTCCCACGAGCTTTGAGCCAAAACCGGATTCTAACCAGATTCCTAGAATCAGGTCTAAACCAGGACAGTGTGAGCAAAATACCTACTTGTGATTTTGTTTTTTTGTCTTATAGTGCAGTTTGCTATATAATATACAATCAATCTTCAGTTCAATATTGACTTTGTAAAAGACTTAAAACATGTGCTCATGAGATACGGTCACAACAATAACTGGTCTATATTCTAATGCATAGACGAGAAATTAAGGAAATGAATTGGACTCAAAGATGTGTTTACGACAGTCCTTAAATCTCATAGAAGTAGAGCAATTATCACAATCATCATTTGACTGTGTTAAGTCATAATTATACAAAATAAAATTATTAAAATAAGAACATTATAGGTCTTTCCAGGAACCGTCTCTGATATTGAAACAGGTCAGTCATTCATGGCTGAAGAGCAGCATCTTAGTATTCCAACTCATGCAATCAAGAACAACTATAAACAACACAGAATGTGAAAAAATAAATTAGACAAAAACACACTATGTGCTTAATGTGTGTACCAAATTCCAGTCTTTGTGATTTGCTTATTGCACCATTTCAAA
>NW_007578798.1:83077-87981 GCF_000690725.1 Stegastes partitus | reverse complement strand
TACATCTGAACTGTCTTATTATCAGTTTGTTGATCATCTGTAAACAGCTTGAACTGCTGTCACCTGTACGATGACGCTGTACCAATAAAGTTTGATCAAGTCAGTCATTGACTGATTGATAGATTCACAATCAAATCTTAAATAGTGATTTTCTTTATAGTCTGTCTGCAGTTTCCCATCATCAGCTTCACTGACTAACCAGCTGACAGGCCAGACTTCGTGTGTGTGTGTGTGTGTGGTTGTCCGGTGTGTTAAACGGTGACAGGTGACTGGTGTCCACTCAGCATGCTGGGAGTTCTGCGGGTCGCGACCTCTCGGCCTCTCTGCTGTCTCTGACTGTTTCACACCTCCTCAGGTAAACGACCACAGGTGTGCGGTCTGAACGCTCAGAGGTCGCGTCCCCAAAGATGAACGTACTGACCTGCTGAGAGACCACAGAGCAAAAGTTTGCTGTGGGCCCCCGCTGACCCCCCACATGCATCCCTGTGAACCACCAAGTTCCCATCAGGTCCTACACCCAGACCTCCTGAGCTGTTTGTGGTCATTTGAATAACTATTCATAAATCTGCTCCACATGGGGACGATGTGCACTGAAACAATGAAGGACTCCTCCTCAATGATTAGCTTCAGTGATGCAGGACTCTTTTGCCTTATTGTGCTTTGATGGTGGAGACAACTGAACAGATTTGCAACTTCAAGCTGCCAAAACCGGCACAGATGGACGAACTGGTGACTTTTTTTGTGGCCCCTCAGAGTCCAGGACCCCACTTTGCAACAGTTTAAACCAACACGAATATAATATAATATAATGAATATGCTTTAAATTAAAAGCGACAATTTTATTTCTAAAATGTTATCACAGAAAAACTTTTAGAAGAATCTTGAGTACTCACAAATTTAGAGCTTTTGCTTTACAGAAATAAAAACAGAAAAAAGTCTTTTAAAAAGCAGAATAAATGCAAGTCAGTCACAGTCCTGCAGGGGAAAGAAAAAAACCCTCTCGTCCTCTGGAGGTAAATTGTGTCGCGGAGTTGACACCTCTGTGTTTGCAGTTTCTCGAAGGATTCAAGGTGTGAATTTGCCCCCAGCTGGTGACCCTGCTGAGGGTGCAGGGAGGTTCAGAGGAGGGTCAACAGGTCAGCTGGAAGAAGCGTTATCAGATCAGAAGAAACTGTACAACATTCATGAAGCAACGCATGAAGACGTGGAGGCTCCACACAGAGGTCAACATTTAAAATAGAAACACGTGAAATATTTAGAGCCTCATTGTGTAAAACAAAATGACTTGAGGGGGAACAAACGGGTCAGACGTCACATTTTCATGGGAACAAAACGAGCGCAAACCTCCATAATTACAGCGAACCGCGAGACGTCTCAGCGCGGAGAGGAGACTAAACACAATGAAAGCAAAAGCCGCAGGTTTGTGAGTGTTTCTGCTCAGTCTGCAGACCGTCGCACAAACACAAACTCGACAAATATAGAAAAGCTGCAGCGGCGCTGAGAGACAGAGAGTCCGGAGGTTTACAGACGCTTCAACAGCTGCAACTCAGAGTTTCTGTAGGGAGGAGGGGGTGAGGAGGAGGAGGGTGAGAAACCAGGACAGTTAACACATGTCCCCTCCCGACCCCCCATGAAAGCAGCCTGCTGATCCTCACTCACCAATAAACAACATTTCAACGCAGCTTCCAGTCATGTTCAGGTGCAACAGCATTTCTGGCTGATCCACATTTCTGAGCAGCAGGAGGAGCTCGGGGTCGAGGGAGGACAAACAGAGTTTCCCATCCAAGTCCACAACAATACATTTTCACTTTAAATAGCATTTTAAACCCAAAATAATCTCCGTCCAGACCTGTGCTTTAGCTCCATTTCCAACACACCAAGTGGATGTCGCTGTAAACATGAAGCAGGAAGCTGGTCGCTCTGTTGTAGAAGCACCAGGGAGGACGAACAGCAAAACCTAAGACCAGACGTTTCCCTAACTGCACAGCAGCTGCCATCAAAGAACAACAAGGTCAGCGATGCTTGTAGTTCATTATCCATGTTTAATTAACACGGCTGACGTTTTTGTTTTCTTCGTGGCCTGCAGTTGGAGAATCAGGGAATGACATGTAGTGACAGTAAGATCCAACCAGAGAGTAAATATCTGGGTCTGCATCATCGTTTCTGTTCATCCGGGCCAAAACACAACCCCTCATTTTTCTAACTAAATTGGGGTCAGCTGTGTTTCCACGAGTCTCAGTTCCAGGGTACGGAAATTCTGGAGAAGTATTTATGTTAGAAGGTAACAGAAGTTGTGTTTTAAAATTTTAAAAAACGGTATGATTGTTAATGGAGCCTCACACTGACAACAAAAGCGCCAGCATTCAAGAACCCGACCTGTGAAGCTTTGATTATACTCCCTGGTGGATGCACAGACAGACAGCAGACAACACAGAGGCAGAGCTGTTATTTCTCTATTTGTCTCGTCCACTTGGAGGACACATTGTCAGATGTGTACAGTAGGTCAGCAAATACATACGTGCTCTGTGCCCTTGTCGTGTCCATGTGGACATTCATCTTGGTTGCACGAGTTTGTCCACACAGAAACCTGCTGACATGGAGAGATGACAAAGTCTGCATCAGGCAGACCCGATCTGACCCTCATGGACGAGTTTAGCACCGGTTGTGTTTCCATTCAACTGCCGAGCAAATTAGTCTTGTTTCCATTAACTGGCCTTGTCTTCAGAAGTTGGTGTAATAGATTACATTGCACATGAATGTAATAAACAGAGCAGAAGATGCTGGAAACCAGATGTGGACCTTGATGAGGAAGAAGAAGAGAGGAGAAAACAAACCAAACGTTGTCCATCTATGAGAGAAAACTAGACAGAGGCTCTCAGGAACTGCTCAGTTGGTGAGACTGTCATGATTTATTCACGTTAGCTGCCATGTTTCACAGCTGATCAGTCGTGTGATATCATTGTTTGGTACGTCTAGACTTATTCAGAAAAGATGCTTCCATCTCCCATGACGATCCTTTTTAGAAAAAGTCAGAAACCAATTTAAAATAGTGGAAAAACTTTGTGGAAGAAAGTTTATTTTTTATTTCCATCAACTTTTTCTGATGTGGTACTACAACATGTGCAAAAAAATGCATAATAGAAACACAGGTAGTGTGTGTAAGACTTGGATCAAGACTAACGGTGGCCTCTGAACTCCCTGCCTGCAGATAGTATGTTAAAACTTATCGTGTTTGTTTTGCATTGCTTGCCTCAATTTATATACATATATTATTTATTGTTGTGTTTTATGAGTTGTCTGAAGTTTTAGCCCGATTTCATTTTATTTTATTGTGCCAAATTGCTTCATATGCATTTTCCGACATGCTTTTCAACTTCATTAGTATCATGTGATGACCCCTTCAGATGTGTCTCTTGTGACCCCTGTGCAGGTCCGAAGCCTCAGTTTGGCTCCAACAGATCACTGCACAGCCTCAGACAGACTGATGTGCCTGCATCTGACCGCTGGGAGTCTGATGATCCTGTCTGTGCGGACTCAGGCGTTCCTGTGTTGTCACATGCCTGCTGCATTCCTCACATTCCTCTCTGGCTGCTCAGGACGCAGGAATGCAACGCTGCGGCAACACCCAGAAATCCGTCCAGCAGCGGCAGCAGCGGCGGCAGCTCCAACTCCTGCCAGGAACACGGGATCCATTTATGGAAAAGGTCTGATGGCTGATGAAGCATGCAGCCTGTGATGTGGAAAGTGTGTTTGACAGTCGGTTAGCAGCAGCAGTCTGAGAAGAGACGCAGTTTAACAGGCCTGCAGGGAGACAGAAAGAAAACTGAGTCTGGATGTGAGCAGACAGACGGAGGGAAAGCTGGAGGGAAAACTAAGTCTGGATCTGAGCAGACAGACGGAGGGAAAACTTTGTCTGGAGATGAAAACACTGTAAAAGCAACTGATTTCTGGGTGAAGTCTGCTGGTGGAAACACCTCTCAGACGCCTGAATCACTGTCTGTAAATGCTGTGTAGGAGTCAGACTGTATGAATCCGGCCTGCAGAGCCTGTGTGGTCCCCCTCTGGTCTCTGCAGAGACGGATTAAAGTCTGCAGTTTGGGTTTACCACACGTCTGGAGCCAGAAGAGCCTCATTTAGGCAGAGACGGGCGGAGTCAGCGTGGAGCTGAGGTGGAACAAGAGACCACAGCTTGGTGCGATAGGCTCACACTTTAATAAAACTGTGTGTTTTTGTTCAGAGGCTGTTGATCCACTGCAGCGTGTGTTGACCCAAGACTCTGCAGGATGAAACAGAATGTACAGAAACTCTTCAGCACTGCTCGCTTCGACATTTATCCTCCTGCAGTTTCCATTTTCTGCCACTTTTTACTTCTGCTCTATTGCAAGATTTTGCATGCAAAGAATATGAGGAGCTATTAAAGTACAATTATACAGAGCAGTAGTGCATGAAGTATCAGAATAGACAGATTAAGCAACCTCATCTCTGCAGCCTGTTGCAGTTTTAAGCAGTTTCTTGTTTTTTTAAGACCTCTCACGGCACTCATTCACTCACTGAACCCCAAAACCTGGGTTTAAAAGGCACTTTTTCTCTTTTTCTTTTCTTTTTTTTACATCACCAAAAATACACCATTTAATCAGCAGAACCTGTAAAAGCAGTAAAAAACTGTAAAATGAAATTCTCCAACATGGGCTGCAAGGTGGGTCGGTGGTTAGCACAGTTGCCTCACAGCAAGAAGGTCACCGGTTTGCGTCCTGGTGAGGACACCCGGGATCTTTCCTGGAGTTTGCATGTTCTCCCCGTGCAGCGTCGGTTCTCTCCGGGTTCTCTGGCTTCCTCCCACAAAGTCCAAGAACATGTTGAGGTTAATTGGTGATTCTAAATTGTCTGTAGGTGTGAATGTGAGT
>NW_007578798.1:74749-81507 GCF_000690725.1 Stegastes partitus | reverse complement strand
TTACTCGGGTGACCCACTACAAGAACTTTTTATTTTTTTTGCCTTCACAGTGAAAATAATGCGCTTTGCATTGTAGACTAGCGCATCTATTATACCATAGTGTCCCATGAGAAGAGCAGACTGATGAAGAAGCTTTTATAGTTTCCTCAGCTGCCTTGATCCTGCTGCTAAAGACACACCAGTAGTTTTAAAGTTGGGAAATTATTTACCGAGTGTTTCATCATTATTACTGCTAGCATAACCTTGTAATTACGTTAATCTTTAATTTTGCTTCAGTATATAACACTGATGCCATGGCAGTGGATAATTTGCACAACCAGACAATAAAGTAAAATTAAAGAGGACCCTGAATTGATCCTTGACGACTCATCTCAGCAAAATCCTACACAAAATTATTTACACAATTGTGGTACTGCAACTTCTGAAAGCTGATGGAGGCTCTAAAACGCTTCTTTTTAAAATCCAGAATCAGAACTGCTTCAGCTCAAAGACGCCTCATCTGTCCGTCCACGTTCCTGATCACACAACATTGAAGCTTTGTGCAACAAGCCGGCTGCAGTAACCATGAACACGTGACTGTGATTAGTAATTTCTCTGCTAACTGATTTGGGCTTGGTAGGTGTCCCTCTATGAGAAGTCGCTTTGTGCAACATAAGAAACATAAAATATATCCGTCTGCCCTGACTCAGATTCATCCGTCTAAAAAACAGTTACTGACGTCGAGCAATGATTGGAACATTTCAGAAAAGGTCACAGCAGCGCGACTTTAATGTGGATTAATCTGGATTACGGCAGCGCTGTGATGAATCCTGTTAGGAGAACAGATGTGTCATCTGTGTGTTATCACCTTGATTCTTCCTGAGCCAAGACGTTTTAGTAAAATGAGACTTTACCGCCGTCAAACCCTCGTTTCATTTCCCAGAATCCTCCTGGTGCTTAGTGTACCAACACAAAGCCATTTGTGGTGACAATGTTTTCCCACAGAGATGACTGAAATCCCACCGAGGGCTTTGAATCACAGATTCTCGCAGTGACAGTTCGATCCCAGGACGCTCGTATGTCTGTTCAGAAACTGAAGTGCACTCTGATTCAGAGTGTCACACAGCATAGGGCTGTAAATCTCTCAGTCGCTGCTCTGAGTCATCAGCACTGTGAGAAAGTGATAGAATCTGTCTGCTCAGGTCCAACACTGCACCTACATGACTCACTGCTGGGCTTGTACACAGTGAACCTAATATATCATGTGGTTGCTGTGGGGGCAGGATGCCAGTGGGCTGGTGGGGATCGAACCTGCGACCTTTCATTTTTACAAATCTGCTTGTTTCAAAAGAAACTTTCTATTTTATTCATACATGTGTAAAACTTTGCATTTACAGTTTCTGAGAGCTCACAGTCGACAGGTTTAGGATTAGGTGTCAACTATTAAATGAATCAGCAGATACTTTTAAATCAATTAGTCAGTTTGAGTGAAAAAAAAAAAAAAGCTGCAGCTTGTTACATTTGAATGTTTTCTGGTTCCTTTTCTTCTCTGTGTCAGTAAACTGAACGTCTTTGGGTTGTGGACACAACATGGATTTTGTCATCTTGGACTTTGGTGCAAATGGCAAATTGATTCCTCCAGAAAATAATCTACAGACTCATCCAATCATTATCTACACAGATTAATCCTCACTAGGGTCGTGGGGGGCTGGAGTCTATCCCAGCTGACTCAGGGTGAAGGCAGGAGACACCCTGGACAGGTCACCAGCCTATCACAGGGCTACACTTAGAGACAGACAACCAAGCACACTCACATTCACACCTACGGACAATTTAGAATCACCAATTAACTTCAGCTTGTTTTTGATCTGTGGGAGGAAGCCAGAGAACCCAGAGAGAACCCACGCTGCACGGAGAGAACATGCCAACTCCACGCAGAGAGATCCCAGGTCCAGGCAGGGACCAGGGATCAAAGTTCCACACAGGGTATTGAGTCAACTGGGTAAAAGTCTACTGACTGATGCCACCACACTCCAAATGTGGACTTTTGTGGTTCTTTGTATTTGGAAACTTGTTGCACCATCACCTTTAAATGGGTTGATTAGTACCTATTGACCTACTGGGAGATTTAGGAGGACCATACCGCCGACATCAGCTGATTTAATGGACTGAAAACATCCAAAACTGGTGACAGAACTGAATTTTCCCAATGCAGATCATGGATGTTGAACTGCAGTTTGTGTTTCAGTTTATAATTCAGTGCTGCAGCTGCTCAGTGAGGGACCATCATTGATATCAGCAGCACAGCAGATGGTGTTATGAAGGTATTTGTACACTGTGATTTTAGTACTTGAAGTTCAGGATGTGAGTACATCTACCACCAGCTCTGATGTGTGACTTCAGATCTTGCTGCTTTTTTAAATTAATGTATTTGTTTGTGTATGTCTGTGTGTGCACTGATTTCCGTGTGCAGCTGCCTTCAGCTGAGGAGCGCGTGGCAGGAATCACTTACTGTGGTTAACCCCGCCACAATAAAAGCCCCCCCCCTCCCTGACTCCTGTCTTTCATGAGGCTCTTATTGCGACTTTCATCACTTCACAGCTGACTCATCCTGCACTCGCTCACTCGACTCCCCGCCGTCCTCCATCCTCCTCTTAAACTCCTGTGTGACTCCTCTCTTGCCGACTCCCCCCCCCTCAGCCAGCTGCAGGAGGCCGGAGGAGGGGCTGCTGGGACGAGGTGAGAGTTTGAGAAGTAAACCTGTGATCTGGGCGACTGTCTGGACGCACATCAGAGTCTGTGGTTTGGATGGAAGTGAATCTGGAGCTGCAGGAGCTTGATGAGTAAAACCCTCATCAGGAAGTTTTATTTCTCCTCCTGGGGCCTCGTTTATGAACCTCCTCTTCAGTTCTTTCTTGTGTTCTTTTATTGCGTGTTTTTTTCAGTTTTTTTCAGCTGTTCCGCCGCTTCTTGTCTGAGTCGCAGATGAGTGTGCACAAATGTGTTTTTTAACATCAGATAACATCGCCGACAGAGACACAAGGTTAGTGAATGGAAGATGTTTCTCCAGCAGGTTAAACAGACAAATCTACTTCTGAATATCAGCCTGTTTTTGTCAGAGTTTAATTAAGTGGCTCCTTCAATAAAAACTTTCTCTAAAACACTAATTAGCTCACACATATCTGTCTCTTTTTTTGGAATGAAAACCACAGCTTTGGTTTACAAATGTATTTTTTTGTCGTCTCAGCTTCACCATGTATTCAGAATATTTTCAGTTCATCTGTCAGTTATTTTCTTGATTGTTCAGTTAGTTGTTTGGTCTGTAAAATGCAACACCTTGCCATTCTCTGTGCTTAAAAAACTGCTCTTTAGTCAAAGCTGGTGGACTCTCTGAGATACAGGACTGAAGTCTGAGCCCGTCTCCCTCCCAGCTCACCACATACAAGCCCCTTTGTCACATTTTAATGCACTGGGTCACCTTTGGCACCATTTCTCAACATGCACTGCCCTCAGACACATCTATAGAAATCCCTGAACGTCAGAAATAGACACCATGAGTCCAAATGTCAGTGTTACTGTCACACACAGATAAGGAGAAGTTTGCCTTGTAACATGTGGTTACTGTTGTGAAAGGGTGGGTTTTAAACTAAACTGGATCTTTTCAAAAACTGGAATCAAGTAGTTTGTTGCTTCTAACCAAACGGTGAGCGAAAACAAGACTTAGGTCACAAAACACAGTGAAGAAAATAAAGATCCAACACAGGACATGAACCTCAGGCCACGTCTACACATAGCCGGGTCTTCACAAGAACAGATTTACGTTTTCAAAAATAACATTGTTCACACCAGATCGTCTTCAAAAAAATCTACACAAACCCGTAAAGACATGTCGTTAAGAGCTGCTATGAGCTGCCAGACCTACAGGGGGCAGTGTAACGAGAAGCATGAAAACACAACAACGAAAATTTCTTGCTACTTCAACGATAATGGCGCGAGGGAGAAGTTGAGCTGCTCCTGAATGTGGTGTTAGAGAACAAACCAAGTAAAACGCTTGAAAACATTGACTGGGAAACACGTCAGTCCAACTATATGGACGTAGCCAAACTGTAAACATNAAATCTTGATATTTCATCAAAAATCACTATTAGCCATGGTTGTGCTGTTTCCATAGAGGTGCAGGACTGCTCGGGGTTCAGAGAGTTAATCATTTGCATACCGTCTGCACCTCCTCTCTTTAACTGGTGGGAGGAAACACCAAACTACCTGCTGCATCACAGTCACACTTTTGTTCTGAAGGAGTTCCCATGTATTCTCAGCACTGAGGTTTCCCTTTCTCGCCTGATTTATAACAAATCAAAGGTTTTCTGATTAAAAACGTCTGAAAACAACATTAACAGTTAGTCTGAGAGCTTTCTAGTGACTCAGTTTGTTAGAGCAGAGCAACAATGAGTCAGTGAGGGGAAACCCAGAGCCGACAGACACAACAGAGACCCAGACAGGAACTCTGCTCCGATCACACACTGTCTTCCTTTACTGTCTGAACACACTGGAGTTATGACTCTTAAGTCCACATAAACAACTGATTTCTAGCATCTGGACAGACAGCAGATGTTCTCTGTCAGACTGTTACATAATTCTGCAAAGTTTCACCAAACTGGAACTCCGACCCACTAAAGCTGTCTGTTTATGGATTCTGGACGACGGTATCCTGCTGAGAGTCGGTGAAAACAGGGTTTGGGCGCATAACTGCTGTGAGGAAATGCTCAGACATTGTGGAGACTCGACCTCCTTTTGAGAACGAAAAACAAAACCCTATGAAGTAGGCTGTTACCCGCCTAACGCTGAAGTTCATAGTTTAACCATGATGATTCTGCAGGTGAGTTCAATGTTCACTACTTCAGGTGTTTCTATCCACCATGAAGCTTTTGAGAAATTCAGAAATACAGTCTGCTCAGGTTCTGCATTAAACCTGTTACCCAGGTGCTGCGCCATACTATAAAACAAATTAAAAAACACACCATGTGACAAGTTTCTCATGCTTTACACATAAAAAAAACCAACAACGTCCACGTAAGGAGCCGCAGGACTTTCGCTCACGAGACTGAGGTTTGAGTCCCGTCTGGGACCATTGTTTTGTGGTGTGTTGTGTTATTTTTAGTTGCTTGTTGCTTTTGTTTAGAAAACTGCTTGGTTAAGTTTAGGGATCAGAACTACTTGGTTAGGTTCAGGAAAACATCATGGTTTGGCTAAAAATACATCTATGTAAACACAAAGCTCCAGTTGTTTTTCTAGGTTACTCGGGTGACCCACTATAAGAACTTTTTATTTTTTTGCCTTCACAGTGAAAATAATGCGCTTTGCATTGTAGACTAGCGCATCTATTATACGTTTTGTTGCGGACCATAGTGTCCCATGAGAAGAGCAGACTGATGAAGAAGCTTTTATAGTTTCCTCAGCTGCCTTGATCCTGCTGCTAAAGACACACCAGTAGTTTTAAAGTTGGGAAATTATTTACCGAGTGTTTCATCATTATTACTGCTAGCATAACCTTGTAATTACGTTAATCTTTAATTTTGCTTCAGTATATAACATTGATGCCATGGCAGTGGATAATTTGCACAACCAGACAGTAAAGTAAAATTAAAGAGGACCCTGAATTGATCCTTGACGACTCATCTCAGCAAAATCCTACACAAAATTATTTACACAATTGTGGTACTGCAACTTCTGAAAGCTGATGGAGGCTCTAAAACGCTTCTTTTTAAAATCCAGAATCAGAACTGCTTCAGCTCAAAGACGCCTCATCTGTCCGTCCACGTTCCTGATCACACAACATTGAAGCTTTGTGCAACAAGCCGGCTGCAGTAACCATGAACACGTGACTGTGATTAGTAATTTCTCTGCTAACTGATTTGGGCTTGGTAGGTGTCCCTCTATGAGAAGTCGCTTTGTGCAACATAAGAAACATAAAATATATCCGTCTGCCCTGACTCAGATTCATCCGTCTAAAAAACAGTTACTGACGTCGAGCAATGATTGGAACATTTCAGAAAAGGTCACAGCAGCACGACTTTAATGTGGATTAATCTGGATTACGGCAGCGCTGTGATGAATCCTGTTAGGAGAACAGATGTGTCATCTGTGTGTTATCACCTTGATTCTTCCTGAGCCAAGACGTTTTAGTAAAATGAGACTTTACCGCCGTCAAACCCTCGTTTCATTTCCCAGAATCCTCCTGGTGCTTAGTGTACCAACACAAAGCCATTTGTGGTGACAATGTTTTCCCACAGAGATGACTGAAATCCCACCGAGGGCTTTGAATCACAGATTCTCGCAGTGACAGTTCGATCCCAGGACGCTCGTATGTCTGTTCAGAAACTGAAGTGCACTCTGATTCAGAGTGTCACACAGCATAGGGCTGTAAATCTCTCAGTCGCTGCTCTGAGTCATCAGCACTGTGAGAAAGTGATAGAATCTGTCTGCTCAGGTCCAACACTGCACCTACATGACTCACTGCTGGGCTTGTACACAGTGAACCTAATATATCATGTGGTTGCTGTGGGGGCAGGATGCCAGTGGGCTGGTGGGGATCGAACCTGCGACCTTTCATTTTTACAAATCTGCTTGTTTCAAAAGAAACTTTCTATTTTATTCATACATGTGTAAAACTTTGCATTTACAGTTTCTGAGAGCTCACAGTCGACAGGTTTAGGATTAGGTGTCAACTATTAAATGAATCAGCAGATACTTTTAAATCAATTAGTCAGTTTGAGTGAAAA
>NW_007578798.1:70231-72064 GCF_000690725.1 Stegastes partitus | reverse complement strand
TGTGGTGTTAGAGAACAAACCAAGTAAAACGCTTGAAAACATTGACTGGGAAACACGTCAGTCCAACTATATGGACGTAGCCAAACTGTAAACATGGTCGCACACATGACGCTGATTACACTTTTGTCGCACACTGTGACGCAAACTCTGTCTCCTCCTGTCTACATGCAAACGTAAAGACGGAGTTTTTCCAAATCTCCACTTTGACCGGAGTTTTCCGATGTGATCGTTTTCGGTGACTTGTAGCTTCGTTAAAACCAAAGGTCCAGACGCACTGAAATATCAGTGTTTTTGCTTTGTGTACTTCATCCCTTCAGCGTCCTTATGCAGCCGTTTTAAACCAGAATATCGATGTGGAATATAATAATAATAATAATAATAATAATAATTCATTTTATTTGTATAGCGCTTGTCAAGAACTCAAAGACGCTTCACAGGATAAAAGCAAAGCAATAAATGCATTAAACAACAAGCAATAAATACAAAGGTATACAATATAGAAATACAGCAAGCAGGAGAAAAAAAAATAAAATTAAAAATAAAAAAACCAATAAATAAAATAAATAAATAAAAATAAAAAAATAAAAAAAATAAAAAAATAAAAAACAGACACAGGAGGGACCAACACCGAAGGACACTTTCTAACTTTGTCCTTATCAGTGATCAGCACTGGTGTTAACGAGAAGGGAAGCTACTGCAGATATCGCTGGGTGTGCCACCTGATAACAAGGGGCTTTTTTTCTGGTCGGAGGGTACAGATGAGAGAAAGACGGACTGTGAATGTCACCGAGGAGACAGGAATTATTCACTTTACTGCCAGAGTGTGGTTAACACACACATACACAGACACACAAACGTGTCGCCCTTCAGAGAAAGAGGAAGCAGTGAAAAAAAACACGTGTTGTGCATCTGGCTTCACTTTTCTCGCAAGTGAGTTTATTTCTTTTAAACTCCTCACAGTCAGACAGAAACAGGTCACGTGTTCACACTGACTCCACACAGTCAGTCGGTTAGCTTAGCTTAGCATGCAGGCTGGAAACAGGGGAAGCAGCCAGTCTGGCTCCGACTGCAGGGAACAGAATCCTTTCTGAGGACGCAACCGGAACTTTTGCCTGCTGATCAGAACTTGATTTAATGGAGACATTTTAGGGCTGAGAATCTGGCCTCTGGCATCGCTGTGCTGTCTCTCTCTGCCTGCTGCAAACATCTGCTTCATCATCAACGTGGTGCAACACAATGTAGTTACAGTGCAGGGTCAGAAACAAAGACCGTCGCACATTTAACTCAATATCCTGTGTATTTGTCTCATTTCTCAAACCCTACACTCTACCAAACCCATTTTCTTTGCTTCTTCTTCCTTCTTTTATTACAGGAACCAGGTCACGAGGGGTCAAAGCCTCGTGAGAGATGTCCCACTCTGAGCGTCAGCCCCTGCTTCCCCTCCATCCCTTCTCATTCCTCAGCTTTCCTCGGGTTCTGCAGATGAATGAATCACTTCTAATGTATGGTGGTGTTGCTGTAAGTCTCAGTACTGACTTTACAAATGCACAGAACCATGTGTCAAACACACAAAATACACCAAACCACATGAGGACGTTAGCAGCTAGTTTAAATACGAGTAATAACAAAGTGTTTGAGAGAAAAGGAATTACAACACCAGCAATGCATTTTTAATACATTTTATGAAACCAAATGAAAACAGAGTGAATACATGACTGTGCCAATAGAGGAGAGGGAGAGAAAGAGGAGAGTTTAATGTTTGTTAAATGCATTTTCTCACATCGTTCTCTTGTTTTATACGAGTGGAATCTGTGCAGACTCTTAGACAAGCAA
>NW_007578798.1:0-69777 GCF_000690725.1 Stegastes partitus | reverse complement strand
CCTTTGTTTCTGACTCTCTCGTCCTCATGTTTAACCATCAGTTTCCAGGTAAACAATCAGTTGGTTTGTTGTGTTTATGTAAACACACAGAGGAGATGGAGGGGGCAGGTTTTGTTGTACTCCTCATGTGTTGGGGGGTTGTTACGAGGTCCCTGCTGTAAAGACATTAGTCTCACTGCAGGAGCCTCAGGTAGCTTCAGCGCCACGTTATCACCTGACTGACGGACATTTACATTCAGCTCTGTTTGCTTTAACATTCTCATCTCCTTCAGCTGCGTTTACTGTGATCACCTGTCTGACCCGAGGCCTCGATCACACAATGGATTTACAACCTCAAAGCAACACAATGAAACACGTTTTATATCAGGTGACGACAGTGTGACCAATGTTATTTGACTCTTCTAATTGTTTTTAATTTTCTGAGATTTATGTTTTTTACTGCTATTTGAATATATATATATATATATATGATTAGTCTGTTTTAATATACATTTATTTTATAATAAAGAATATTTAGTTTTACTTTTTATTTATTAATATGTGTAATTATATTTTTGCCTTTTTTTTATTCAGTTAGATTGCTGTTATTTTTTTTTAGAATATGTTTACTCGATTTTTATTTCATTTTATGTTTTTATTTTCATATAATTCTTCAACCTTTTAACTCCAATTTTATTTCTTTTATATTTAAGTATATTTCAGCTGTATTAGTTTATTGCTATTCTTGTCATTTTATTGTTTTCTGTTATGGTTACTGTTATTTAAAAATATATATATTCAGCTTTTTTTAACTACATTGATATTATTAAATGTATATTTTATCTATTTCATTTTATTCTTCTAATTTTATATTTAATCTTTGCTTTTTTATTGTTTTTTATTCTTCTATAGTTATATAAATATATTTATCACACTCATTTTTTAAATACATGTGTATGGGTAACTAAATTCTTCTTGGAATTAATTATTCACATCTATCTGAATAAATAGTTAATCAATATAATGATCAATAATCACATGGGAAAGCTTGTAGGCAGGTAGATTTCTGTCACACACATAAAATTAACATATGTGTATATAAACATGCAAGCAGAGTGACGTTTGGTATCCTCAGGCGGTTGCAGAGCCTCAGCTCACCTCCCATGATGCACTGGGCTCACCTGAGGATCACCTGAACTCAGCAGGTGACTCTAAAACACACAGCAGGCCTCTTTGATCCTCCTCCAGTCACACTGAAGCAGCAGGAGTTCATGTTAGTTACACAAGAGCCCAAAACATTTCACTCTGAGAACACAACAAATCATCGAAACAAAGTGTTGAATGTCCTCAGAGACACATTCAGTGGAGTGACAGTGGGATGACAAAAGGAGCAGCTTTGTTTCTGTTGCATTGGTTTTGCTATACAGTCGTCCTCAGATGTATTCAAACCCTTCCATTAAAGAAAAGGCAAACTTCACAAAAGTCACTCAAATAACTAGAAACTGAAAAAAGTAATAATAAATAAAAATTTGCTGAATCATAATTTAGTGAAATAAGACGTTGCTTTTGAATTGTGGTTGAAAAGAATAATTTTTAAAAATGTCACCAAGTGCAGAAGTCTGACTGAGAGTTACAGAAAACACTTGATTGCAGTGATTGGCTCAAAGGGTTGTTCAACAGAATATTAGTTTATGGGTCCCATCATGCTTATTGCTTGTTTTTTATTATTATATTTTAAATATTTCTGTTAAAACCACAATTCAAAAGCAATGTCATGATTTTCATTAAGTTTTTATTTATTATTACTTTTGTCAATTTCAACTTATTTCTTGTTTTTTTTTCCTTCTTCAATGGGAGGGTGTGAATAGATCTGAGGACGACTGTAGCTGCTCCACTGGTGTCTCCTCATTCAGCTGAAACAGTTTATATTATTTATTTATCATCTTTTTTTATTTATATACATATATATATATTAGGGCTTTTTGCCTTTTTATTTTAGAGCAGTAGAGATAGACAGGAAAGGGGGGAGAAGAACAGGAGAGACCTGCAGCGAAGGGTCGTGAGTGGGAGTCGAACCCACAACCGCTGCATTAGGGAACTATAGCTCCTGTTTATGGGACGCCCACTGAGCTAGGTGAGCTATAGGGGCACCCCGACTGCATTCATCTTCAGTGGAAAAAGAAATAATAATCATTTCAAGGCTACATTTCACCTGAAGAACACCATCCTGATTTGACTGTCTGAAGGGCTTGTGGAAAGTTGTGCTTACAGCTTTCATGGTGTTCTTTGAAGGAGAAAGACATTTTTAGCTTCTCTAAATCCACTAATTTAAGCAGAACTGATGGAGAGATGCAAATGTTCACCTTAATGCCTCCAAACCTTCCTGAGGTGAAAGTCTTCTCCCTTGTCTTCATTACAGAAGTGACTGACCAGTCATTTGCAGATGTCATCTTCTGTTTCATCTTCTTCTGTGCAGACGGTCAGAAGGACCAGTTCTGTAAGTGTGCACACAGCTAGTTTGCATATTCTTTCAGCTCCTTTAATGTTACCCATTCATCTGTTGAGACCCAAGAAACAAGTTGCATGATTTGATTTCTCTGCAGCTTTGTTTGATCCTTGCCGATAATTTTGACAGCAGATGAGAGGAACGCTCCGAATGCCCCAGGCCTCTTTGATGGTATCAGTACATGTGCTTGAATAAACAGGCGATCATGTCGACTGGCTAATCTGAACACATGAGATTCACCACCAGTCCAGGAGTTCTTGAAAGCGTTTTGAAAGTTTTGTGGGGCGAAACCAAAATCTAGCAACAGAGGCTCCGCTAACAGGCATGAGTGTTACCCAGTTTATACAGGCAAGTTATTAGTGGAGGACACTAGACAGAGCTTCTTTCATCGTCTCCTGAACCTGCAGCAGCAGCGCAGTCGCCTATATGTCTGCTTTAATGCTCACACGCTGCATTCAATGCACACACACACACACACACACACACACACCAACAGCACCTGACAGCACATGACAGCCTAATGATGAGTCAGCTGATGGGCCTCGGGGTCGCTTTCTGTCCTCCATCAGCACTCGTCATCGGTTTGTTCAGCCTCACGTGATCGCTGTGGCTGCTGTGACCTCCGACCTCCTCCATCCTGTCCTGTTGGTGTTGGAGGTTCACTCTGCAGGTCAGCTCAACGTTTAAAGGTCTGATTAGAAATGATTATACACACAGCTGATGTATCACAAGTGCAGATGCTAAAGGTCTCCTGAAACTAAAGAGGAAAACAGGAATTAATTAACATTTTTAATTAAGCAAGTCCCAAAATGTCTGTTTGTTTCTTTTTACCATCATTATTATTCATTTCAATTACAATCATGTTATTTTGTACAGTGTTTTGTTTTTCTTTTTACTATATTTATATTAGATTATCCTAAGTGCCCATCTCTTATTTAGGTTTTTTTCCACTTTGTTGTTTTGCCGTGCACCAATCTCTAAATCCATCTTATCAATCCTTTTAAAAAACATAAAATAAAAAAAATGAAAAAAAAAACTTTGAATCTGTTTGAAAAGTGCAGTGTAAATAAAGTTTGACTGAATGATTCAACCTTTTTTTTTTCCTCCAAAATTTCAATTTGTGGCAGGTGAAGCAGAATTAACTGTAAAATGCAAACCTGCAACACCTTCTAGTTCATTCAGCTCCCCAGTATTTACTGTATAACTACATAACTTTTTTAATATGTTTTTCTCTGTAACAGTTTGCTAGACAGGGATGATAGGAGGCATAGTTCCAAGTGTGATATGACGGCGACCGTGTTGTGTCATCACTTCGATGCTTCAACCGTACACAACGATACAGAAGTGTGTCTGTCTTATCGTCACTGTAACATGTTGGAGCTGCTGTTGTTTAAACCTGAGGCTGATTATAAGGAGGAGGAGGAATTAGTTTATGTGCTGTTCATCAGTCAGATTGTTTTAAAACAGAACCAGAGGATTACAAAGACATTCAGATTTTTTTTTTTTTCCTGCCTTATATTGTGTATTTTTTGTGTCTCTTTATCTGGTGGAGTACCACAAGGCTCTGTGTGAGGTCCTCTGTGTACAAGCACCCACTTGGCAACATTCTACACGTATTAAGGTAGATTTCAACTTATAAATCTATGATTTATGTTCCCAATCCTGCCTACTGGCCAGTTACTATTAGTTCAGACTTAAACCTATAGATCAATCTGTGATTCCCTGAGCTGCTATGGATAAACCAGTAGTTTTTCAGGACAAATGTGCAACTTGTGAGGGTAGAAAATCAAACAAACTCTTCTGGAAAACCTTCTGCTGCAGGAAGGCAAAGAGGAGCCACGACTTCCACAAGCTGATGGAGGCACAACAGTGCAGCTCTGTGCAGCAATCAGGCTGCAGAAACCACAAGCACGTGACTCTGTTTAGAGATTCCTGTAATGACCGAGCTGGGTTTGGTAGGTGCAAGTGTGCTATGAGGTGCTACAGTGGCTTTTTGCAACACACATTGTAAAAACTAATAGTCTGTAATTTTACAGAAATGTGTTTTTGAAATGCACAAAAAATACAAAAACAGAATAAAAATATTGCATTTACACATCTAATGTAAAATAACATGAATAGACCTGCAACTGTGAAAGCATATTCACAATTCTTTGTTTATTTTTTTAAATCTAAAAACACATGAAATACATTTTCAAATGTTCTTGATGCATATTTTATTTAATAGATTAAACAGTTAAATTTGAATTCAGTACTGTAAATATATTTCTAAAATTAGATAAGGATAGTAACAATTACAGGAATAAAATTTATTTTGCATTATATTTATATTTATTTTGTAATTTTCCATTTTGTAATTTTTACATATAACAAGTTTACAGCTCCTGGTTTTCAGGAGAGACAGTAGTTTTAATTTAATATTTCTTCCTCCATGGTGATTTTAAGAAATACAAAAACAGACAGAAACTACTGAAACATGTTTTTTATACAACTCAGTTTGATTGCTTCAGTACTGTGTTTTTTAAGATGCACAGTCGTGGTGCTATCATCATCATAATCAGGGAGCAACACAAAGAGGTTATGACATGAAATGTTGTTCCAAGCTTCCATATAACGCAGATTAACTCTCCAAATGCTTGCAGAGTGACTCCTGATAGCTTTTTTACAGTGTTGTACTGTAACTGATTAGATTATTGCACTCATATGGAAGCAGCTTTTTACTGCTGTTTCTGCTGAACATTCCACCCGAGATCAACTGATAAGAAGGTTTGTCCTCTGCAGGCTCTCGGCTGCTCATTGGCTGAAATCAGAGTCTCATTTGCATAATTCCTTCAAACAGCTGGAGGCTTCAGGTAGGAGGGAATGGTTTCAGGCAGCTAAAATTTGAATAATGAGAGTGACACTGATCCTGAGGCTCAACAACTGAAACAGATACCTGAAAGTGTGTGAGGCAAATCACACCAGATACCATAAAGCAAACTGGATGAGAGATTGTAGTGTAAAAACACCTGTATCCAGGAGGTCCAGTCATTAGTGAATCACTGCTATAACTACATCTTGAGGACAAATGAAGACTCCAAGCAGCTCTGTGATTAGTTTCTTGAAAAGCATAAGTCAGGGGATGAGCACAAGAACATTTCCATCCTTTGGAGTACAGATAAATTCATCATGGAGAGAATATGGCACATAGAGGAGAGCGTGCAAGAAGCAGACTAGGGAGAGTGAGCATTGTTGGAAAAAATACATGTTAAATCTCTACAGAGTTCATTAGAAGGCATATGGGAGACTTGAAGTCAGCTGGAAGCAATTCTTTGGTCAAATGGGACTTTTTCTTATTTTTATCCATGGCTAGATGCTATGTTTGGTGGATAAACAATGAACATAAATGGCACATCACATCCCCAGCATGGTGGTGGCAGCATCATGATTGGGATACTTCTATGCAGCCGGCCCTCAAAGCTTGTCGAGGCAAAGGGGAGAGGGTAATCCTAGAGGGCATCTGCTCAATACTGACTTGATGGGGATGAATACTTGTGCAATCACTCATTTTACATTTTATATAGATTTTTTTACAAACAAACTTGTTGTCAAAATCGACAGTGATTAAATGTTAAAACCCAGTGCCAGGGAAAAACTTCAAAGTGGACTTAATGCTTTTAATAAACTGGACATTGTGTTCAAACGCACTGCATGCACAATGCTCCAATGTGAACTTTCCTTAAAACTTTCAAAACCTGGAAGTCTGGCTTTCCAGGCTTCTGCAGGCCCTGCACAGTTCCAGTAAGTGCAGGACTTGTACCCGGAGTCCCTCTGGTTTGTGGTCTGGAGGAGAAAACTGCAGCATTTGGAGGGAGGGGACGTTTGGTTTCAGATCAAAGTGGGGTTTGGGTGGGTGGGGTTAGAGTGGTGGTGGGCGGGTGGGGGTTACCTCAGCACGCGGCCTGTAATTGTGGGCTCGTGGACACAGAGAAAGGAGGCTCTGTGATGGTGTTTAGATGGAGCTGCTGATGGGCTCGGAGCGGTTAAAGACAGAGAATGAAGTTCGTTCTAACTTTGATGTTCAATCAGCAGCTCCTGTTCTTTGGAAACTAAAACCTAAAACACACAGAAGATCGTTTAAAATTCATTGCATGTGCATTTCAAGTAAGTTTAACTAAAGAGAGTCAAACCAAACTCCATATTAAAAAAGCATCATTTTAAAGATCTCTTCCTCATCCTTATAACCACAGACCATTGTGAACACTGATCAGTTCGGCTCACATGCAACACAAAAACCTGCACATTTTATGAAAAAGACGGTGCTTTTCCAGCTCCAGTTCCAATTTAGACTTGCATGTTATGTCTCATGAATGTGTGGGCTGCAAATTAGCATCATAAAAAACATAAGAATCTATATCAACCCAAGTATTTGGTTACATATAGATGAAATTAAAACTAAAATGAGGCTTTCTTCTGTATTTTCCAACACATTTTTTCATCTAATCATGTTTGCAGCTTAAAGTACAAAAATAAAATGTAATAATTCCCATAAATATCCCATAACCCTCACAAATTCTCTAAACACGGGGATTTTCTTTGGAAAAGTGTGAAATATTATTTTATGTGAGACTTGGTTAACAGGTTTTTGCAAAAAAAAACAACATATTTTTCTTGAAGTGAGTGAAAAATATCTTTCTTTTAAAGATGGAACACTCAATTCCTGTAGTCCACACATTCCCAAAAGACTACAACAAGCCTAACGATGGTGTTTTGATGGTGATAGGAGTGTTTAACATCAGGATTCTTTACTGGGATACATTCATCAGAGCTGTTTTTATTTCATTGTCTTTGGCTTCTGTGGCTGAGACGGTCTGAGAGATGAATGAAGATTGACAATAATGACTTTTTTTTTGAAGAAAGAAGTTTTTTTTTTACCAAGTTTAAGAAAAATCTGTTTGCTTTATGCAAAAACCTGTGACTTCAGGATGGAGATTCTTTGAGTGTTTAAGGCCTGAAGTCAGCGGAACAACAAGTCAACCTGAGAACGCTTACAGATTTCCGACATTAAAGACAGAAATAAGTCCATAAACTGGAGACTTCTGCAGTGGAATTCAGACTTTAAAGCTCCAGATCTCTGCTGGAGTGACTCTACTTCTGTCTGACCCATTTAGTCTGAGCTCTTTTTCAGCCTCGCTCAGACTCACTGACCTCAGCCTTCTGGTTTGGCATCTGAACACAGTGGAGACTCGAGCAGGGAGGGGGTGGGGGTTATTCTGCGGCGGGACGGGTGGGGCGACACCCGGCTCGGTAAATTTAGCCTCAGCTGGGATAAAAATAACCGTCAGAGTCCAGAGGAGATATTTATAGCTCAGACACTTTGAGCTGCAGAGAAGAAAAAGCTCCCTGAACTCAGGCGGCCTCACTCTCCACCCAGCTGCTGCTCAGACACGGAAACATGGACACTATTAGTTATATAAGCTTTATTTTTTCACATGTATTAATCATAAGCTTTAAATGCTTTGGGTTGTAAGCAACTTTACCAAAATACTGTAAGTGTTTATGAACACACATTATCTTTATTTAGAAGCATTCTTTGCCAGTTTAACTCCAAATCTGTGTCTCACATGTCCCAGTTCGTCTAGAAGAGACGTTTGATATACAAATGAAGATCAAATTTCACTGAGAAAAGATAACTGTTCTTTTTGGTTTGATTTCTGAAGCAACATAAACATAAAAATCTAACTTGTTACAGGTTCAAAACCAATAAATAACAAACTAATTTAGTTCCGAGTCACATACTTTGCCTTTTTACTTTCTCTACATGCTACAGCCGCCCTCATCAAGTACAAACTGTTTCATTCAGTACACATAAAATAGGGAATATTACTTGGCTCAAGCTCGTTTATGCTTGTGCAAGACACAGTGACTTATGTGACGTAGCTGTGCAAAGGATTGTGGGTGATAAGAGCCAGAGGAGCATACTGGCTGCAAACTGCAAGATGAGACAGGATGTAGCAGAACATCCTGGTGCTTTTAGCTGATTGTATTTCACACATTATGTATTGAGACACACTAAAACTTTTTGTCTGGCATACTACACTTTTTTAAAAAGCAAGAAATAGTCCTGTAATAAAAAGGCACCAGAAAAAGTGTGTCAAAAAATGACAAAATGCTGAAAATAATTGTATAGTGGGTTTTAAAATACGGTAAATTAAATGAAAAAGAAAAATATTTTATTTATCCCAGAAGGGAAATTCAATAAAGAAGGGAAATTCAATAGAAAAAAAATAAAAATAATAAAAATAAAAAACATTGTGTCATTTTACAGTCAAATGTTTTTGAAAAATATTACTATTTGTGAAAATACAGCAACTGGCAGTGAAGAGAGTTAAAATAAATATTTTAGTCCTTAATATGCACTTCTTTTTTCTTTGAAGTAATGGCAAATATATGTACAATTGTTTTGTTTTGGGTTTTTTTTCAGATTTGAATGGGGTAAAAGTAGTATGCTTTTATGGTTAAATGCTGAAAGTCTAATTTGCCATTTGAAAATAGTGCAGATTGTTGATGTTAACACTGACACACAGTTTTATCCTGTTTAGTAAATCAATCCTGGTGATTTTAGTAGCTATTACATGTAATTTAACAAAACTGAGAAAATCTGCAAACAGTACATTGTTCAAAAAGTTACAATTAAAAACTGTTTTAAAGTGTTTAGTACCGTGTATGCAGTACGCTGTGCCGATACTGGAATGCACCCAGCGCCTCTGCTGTCCCGGTACCATGGGAACAACCAGCACAGCAGGATCTTGTCTTTATTACCTGAGCGTGAAGGCACACCTGTAGTTCGGGGGAACAGATATAACTGTGTGATTGTTGACTGTCGCTCTGCAGCCTGTGTGTCTGTCAGAGTCATCAGAGCTGCCTGGAATCAAACCAGGAAGAAACAGTAAAGTCGAGCAGAGGAAGCTGTCTGATTGGCCGCTGGATCTATTGCTGATGACGAGGCTGTAAAACTCTGTATGCAGCTGTTCATAAGTCCAAACTAAGCAAATAATACAGGTGGTTTGTCAGGAATGAAGGGATCGTGAAAGTCTGATTGTAGTCCAGTGATCGTTGTCTGTACAGTGCAAACAGCTCTTCATATAGAGTTCTGCTGCTTCTGACGGTCCAATCTGGCTCAGGTCCTGTCCTCACATGGACACATATTATCTCTTACATATTCTACCTTTACATCCATATAAAGACAGTTTCATTCACTGAAGACAGAGGTTTCAGGAAACTAATTCCAGGGTGAACATATCCTGAAACTCTGTTTGCGTTGCTGCAGTGTCGACCTGCCCATTAATTACATAAGTGATTCAGTGCAATGCTGGCAAAAACAGCAGGAACTTTTACACGCGAACACATTAATGCGCAGTCATTCTTCCTCCACATTGAGGAACAGAGGCGTCAAAATCAGCGCTCACAGGTGATTCTCCTCTTCCTTGTTGTGTCATTAGGCCATTGCAAGAACTTGAGGACAGTTTTAGTGCAGTCTGACTTTGAACCTTTGTGCCTGTTCAGGAGATTGCTCTAAGTTCCTGCAGCCAAACGTGGCCTAATGATGCACTGCAAATAGGAGGCTTTCACAAAGAATAATGCTTTTTGACTTACGCTGCAATTAATGTGCTTCAGAGGTAGGAAACCTCAAAGTGACCTGATTTTCTGCACATTTCTTCACACAGTGACAAGTAATCAGTGACTGTCTTCAGGTTTGCTTTCTATCATCAATAACACTCATCGACTGACACGTAGTTCACTTAAGAGACAGATGAGCAAAATAGGGGTAGAATATGGAATGTTTCAGACATTTGACATTAAACTCATTAACAGTAAAGAATCTGTATTTTAGCACATTGTACTGTGCAGGCTGCAGTTTTAGAGAATTGTGTGAAATGCAAAAGTCAAGCAAGAAGGAAATCCAACCTCTGCTCTTTGATTGTTTTCAGGTTTACAATGAGAATGTAAGCTCTTGGTCGCCATCGACTGCAAATGTAAACTAAAGCAGACACCAGGGTGCAGCTCTCCTGACAAATCCAGGAGTCTGCAGCCACACCAACACTCACAGATACAGTGGTGCTTTGAGCAAAGTTACGACAGTTTATCTAGAAGGGAACAGAATGTGTGAATGGAATCCATCCATTCAGGAGCAGTTGAGAGATTTATGTCTGAACATTGTCTCTGAATGGCATATGTTTTTACACACTGATATCAGTGTTCACTGGTGATAACGCTGACTTGAACTAAGAGCCAGAAGTCAAAGCTGTAAAGTCTAAAATTGAAACTCATCAGCGTGATAACAAACACACACACACACACATAGAGAGAGAGAGGAAAGATTTCAGTCTGAGGGGAAAGAGAAAGTGAACTTTTAGTTTTACTGCCAGTAAATCCCCCCGCAGACACACAAACGCCCCCTGAGCACACATGTGTTTTTCTATCCTTGTGAGGACCCTTGTTTGCATAATGAATTACCAGGATTCTACCCTGAAGTCTCAAACCGGCCTGCAAAGATCTGTCCTGCACCGAATACACACATATGCACACACACCTACACACACACACACACAGACACAGACACATATATATAGTGTGTGTGTCTGTGCGTGTGTGTGTGTGTGTGTGTGTGCGTGTGTGTGTGTGCATACCTCTGTCCTTGTGAAGACCCTGATTTGCATAACGCATTCCCAGATTTTACACTGAAGCCGTGAACATTTCTCAAACAAAACATCTAAAACTCACACTTGTCCTCACAGAGATAGCTGTTAAAGTACACACACACACATGCACACAGGGTGCTTCCTGTGTGTGTGTGTCTCTGTGCAAGTAGTGGTTAGTGTTCATGTTGCTGCCGGTCAGGAGGCGCTGAGAGCACAGAGATCATGGAACCGTGAACCATGATGAATGCTGAGGAACAAACATCACGTGATCATTAAACGGACAGGGACACAGACAGAACTTTATTTAAAACCACACGAAAAAACAGCACGTGTGTGTCTCGTTTTGTGTGTTTGCGTCTTGGCTGCTGCATCAGACCAGCTCAGGGTGAGGACCTGCTCTGGTGCTGAGGTCAAACGTCAAAGTTCAATCCACACCGATCAGCGTCTGCAGCTTCTGCGTCAGACGGCTCGTCTCTGTGATGACGTCACATGGCGGCAGCCGATTGGGCCGTGGGAAGTGAAGGTCAGTGTGGAGTGGAAAACACGTTTGTACCTGTTATCGTATGTTTTTCAACCTCCTGCAGCTCATTTTGAATCAATAAATGACAGAACAACAAGGTTTAATAAAGGAAGAAGTCACGAGACCCAAAACAACCATAATGAGCCTAAAAAACACCAACATGTGACCAAAAAGGACAACAACGAGATGAGAAACACCCACAAAGAGAGACAAAATGACCACAAAGAAACCAAAAACAACGGCAAAGGGACAAAAAAAAAAACACCAGAAAGAGACACAAAATTCAAATGCAGGTTATTAAAAAGAAATGTTAACCGACACAAAGAGAAAGCATGTGGAGTTACATTCCTGACATTCCTGAAAGAGAGAGAAATATTCAGCCAGTTTGTGTTTCATCTTCAGTTCCTGAGGACAAGCTTGAAATACTTCACAGGATTGATTAAATACCGAGCATCTCTTCACGCTATCCGTTAGAAGCTGCACTCGAATGCACCACAGCTGACAGGTTTACTCTACAGAGAAAAGAAATAAAAGTCTGTGTTCACTATCCAAAAACACAACAAACACGCCGTCCATTTACAAAACAACTGTTGATAAGCTACTTGACAGCGTAGCTTTGTGCAGTCATCCTGAGGTCTGTCTCATGTGGAAAAAGACAAGAAAACAAAGCGGGCGAAATCACTGATTCACCATCACAGGCGGAGCTCCAGCATGCTTCATCAGCCAAACAGCTGCTCGTAGAGTCGACTGAAGCTGGAAACAGACACAACCGCAGCAGGACTGGAGCTGCTGCTGGGGATGTGGGAAATGTGCACAGATGCAAATTCACGTGGAGGATTTTCTACAGGCTGATCACAGTGTTTCTGAACTAAAAAAAGGAACAATAATAATTCAGGTTTAATTTTTTTTATAATTTCCAGAATAGTCAGAATGATGTAATCAGTGGCGCATGGCAGAGATTTAGAGGGGACATGTTTGTCTACAGAGTCAGTTTAAAGACATAAAATGATAAGAAGATGAGTCTTTTTCAACGAGAGTGAAATAATTAATGCACATCCCAGCAAACAGTATATGGACAGACGACTAAACAGGACTATAAGATATAGGGTCAGAGCCCTGAGAGGTCATGGGGGCTCCTCTGCGGCTTTGGATGAAGTGAGAAGTAGCATTTAAAAAGTCAGTCACAGGATTATAAATTGATGCAGAGTGATCACACAAAGTTATTACAAAGAGATGCACAGTGACCACAGACACACATGACAGTCACAATATGACCACAAAGAGGCTCAAAGCAACCACAAGTTAACACAAAATTAACTGTATAATGTGTGACTCTGTCAGTAACTCTGCTGTAGGAGGATGGGGGACTTTTACATCTTCTGGGGCCTGTTGCCTCACCATCTGTCCACAGCTGTGTGGGACTTTGACTCATGACTTCGGTGTTTCTGCAGTTCTGAACTACAGTGAAGCGACACATTTCCATCCACCCATCTATTTGCTATCCCAGCTTTATCCTGTAGAGGGTTGTAGGGGCTGGAGCCTGTTCCTGCTGACTTTAGGTGACAGGCAGAGTACACTCTGGACAGGTCAGCAGCCCATCACAGGGAAAACAAAAAACAACACTCACAACCACACCTACGACCAATTTAGAATCACCAGGTATTCTGACGGGCATGTTGTGAGCACACAGAGAAAACCAAACTCCATGCAGAGAGCAGAGAGGTGACAGATTTGAGGGTGTTTCCATGTTAATGTTGGCTTCAGTGACCTGACCTCAGGGTCAGAAATCTGATAACTGGGTCTTTTTCCTGTTTTTCTGTGACTCCGATCTGCTGTGAAAGTATTTCTGATACTGCAGCGATCTCTGCCTCTCACAGACTCATCGTTCTGCTGGGCCTCCTCTCCTCCTCTGTGTTCTCCTCCTCTGAGGTTCTTCCTGTGTGATTCTTTCTCTGTGATTCGTCCTCTGTGTTCTCCTCCTCTTTGTTCTCCTCCTCTATGGTTCTTCCTCTGTGGCGCCTCCTCTCTGTGATTCATCTCTCTGAAGCAACCTTACATGGTCAGTGATGCGGCAGCAGGATCTCCCTACGTAACACGTCGACGTGCCGTTCAGCTCGTCTCATAATCAAATAAAGACAACAATGGCTCCGGGCTCTCAACGGCTGCCTCGGCCTGCTCAGCGGTCCAATCGGCAGGCTCCATCTGTTTCCACGGCGACGTGACGCAGGGAGAGCAAGGAGCCTCCTCGCTGTTCGTGGATGCTGCTGCTGAACAGAAATAGCTGATGGAGTGACACACTGAGCTGCTTTTAAGGCCTCTAAAAATATTCTTGAGGATCAGTGATCTGATGAAAACACTCAGAGGGTCATCGCCATCAACGAGGAGAGCGCTCGTATCGTGTCATCAAAAGCTACACAGTGAGGACGTGGACAAAGATGAGTGTAGAGGGAATCAGCTTCCACCAGAATGACTCATGTAACTCATACGAGTGTTTTCAGATCTGCCACTTCTGTGGTGAGGCTTCGGTCAGGAGACCACAGAATCTATCGGACTCAAGGAAAGATACTCGACTCCAGAGTCCATCCAGAGATATGGGTTCAAGTCCAGGGTTAGAGAACAAGTCCAGCATCAAGATACCATCCAGGGTTATTTCTTTGGTTCTTGTCATTTATTCCAACCTGCACATCCAAATCAACAATTAAAGGCTCAGTAACATCCCAAGTCAAGAGCAACAAAGTCCAAGTACAGAATAACAAAAATCAGAAAACCAAGTCCAGAGTCAGGACCAATTAGTCTCAAATTCAGTCCAAAGTTAAGACCAGCAAGTCTGAAATCAAGTCCTGGGTCAAGACCAACACATCCAGAATCATGCAGCACAACAATAAATAATTCGGGTGAAATGAAGGTGTATTTGGATACACAAAAGCCATTATGATCTCTGTTGAATATATCAAATGTAAATCTGCAAGGTTAAGCCATAATTGCAGTAATTGTGCAGCTGAAGGTTTCAAAATGCTAATACTGCAATAAACCGAAGTACTGAACTCAAAGTACTTCATTATGACCCTGCAGAAAGGCACACATGGTTTCTGTGAGGTCTTAACACTCCCTGTTTCGCCTTGCTGCGCGCACACACACACAAATCATAGTGGGTGTGTGAAGTGATTAACTCAGGCTGGTACATTCCTTCCTCCACATCAGAGACAGCGTGTCTGTTCAAATTAAAGTCACATGACCTGTGCTCTGCTGTCACTGACGTCTCTGTGTCGCTAATGTCACATACAGTATGTGCATGTAGCTCAGGTGGAGCCAAGGCGTGAGCTGCCGGTCCGTAACAGGACATCCACGTCCTCACACTCATCACTGACGTTTATTTGTGTAACCGTGACAACCTTGGTTTACAAACCTCAGCCGGATGGCGCGCACCTCCAAAGCAAACAAGGTTCACAACTAACAGATAAATGTTTTACTTTTCTCTGCATACATCTGCTGTGTTAACAAATTTTTGGCACAAATTCCAAATGAAACTAATCCAAAATTCCTGCTAAAAAATTTTTACAAATCCAACATTTTCTGGTCACAGCTGCAGAAAGGTGAAAATTATTGTTGTTGACGTTGGTTGCAAAATGTATTTCCATCTTTTCTGATCTTTTAATCGCAATGGATTCTAATTTGTTGACTATCTGTTTTGTTTACTGTCTACTTTTATCACAAATCACTGTTATTATCATTGATTGGTTTTCTCTTTATTATGTTTACATGTCGGTCAGAACTCTTGCAGCCATTTCCTTTTGGTTTTCTTTGGTAAAGAAAAAAAATGCATTTCTGTCACAAATCAGCTGCAAGTAAACATAATTTCTAAGACAAACACTTGCTTCAAAAGGTCTGTAAAGAAAGATAGTGAAAGCTCAGCAACCAAGTGTTCAAATCACATGAAACCAAAACAGAATAAACTACAGCGTAAAGTGTGAAGCGAGGAAACCACTACGAATGGCTCCAAACCAGAAATCTGACGAACTCAACGTGTGAAAGACGCCTCGTCACAAAGTCTCCATGATGGTGAGCGAGGTGAAAAATACGTCTCAACGTGGGACAAATGTAAGTGTAAATATGTGAAGCGTAATTATGACGTCCTTGTGCTTGACTTGTTTATTTGAACTTAATCCTACTCTATAGCTGCTTCTACTGCACTGCAATACGCTTTGCTTTTGACTTCACTGCTTCCATTTGACAAAGCAGTTAATGCTAAATGATGCTAAACAATTATTTTGCATCTTATTTCTCAAACCAATATTAGTTGTTGTTGACCCGAAAAATCCACAACGGTGTATATGATAACTATAAGCTAACTGAAACAAGAAATTAACCTGCAAGACCTAAGATCTACATGCTCACAGGAATGAATGTTTGGAACTGCTTACTATACTGATTTGCTACCTGGAAGCTAATCATAAGCTAACAGGCAGCTCACTTAAAGCTAACAGGGTCTTAACGCTACCTATAAGCTAACATAATCTCCAAGCTAACTACGAGTTGTCAGAATCTAGACGCAAACTATAAGTTGACAGGATCTAGAAGCTAACTGCAAGCTAACAGGAAGCTCACTACGAGCTAACAGCATCTAGAAGCTAAGTTTAAGCTAGCAGAATCTCAAAGTTTACTTAAAGCTGTCAAAATCTAAAAGCTAGCTGTGAGCTAACTGGGCGTTGGAGCTAAGTGTAGGCTCTGAATGCAAGTTCTTTGCTTGTATTTTAACATTGCTGTATCAGTACTTTATTTGACTAAATGATTTGAGTGCTTCTTCAGTTCTCCTGTCAGTGTTGTTATGATGATCTTTGCCTCCAGCAGGCACATGATCATTTCTGCTGATCGGCTGTACCAGGTCTGCAACAGGGCCGCTGTTTGCTGTGCTGTCAGAGACCCATCCAGCCTGCGGAGGCCCCATCAGGGCAGGGCCGGTTGCCAATACAAACAGGCCTGTGGCGTCAGAGGAGCGGCGGAGTCCTCGTCACCTCCTGAGGTGGAGGGTTACAGCAGGATGTGACATCAGGATGTGACATCACGGGCAGAGCTGGCTGCAGACCGAGCTTCAGTTCACAGCCCAGCAGGTTTCACACAAACACACAGCTGGAAGAACTCAGTGTTCTCTGTGTTTATAGGAATATTTTACTCCCACATCTCTCACAGAACAACTTCAAGAGCAGAAAATAACCTTCAAAGGTGGGGAACATGAGAAAAGCTCAGAGGGAACCAGTAACATGCTGCTCTGTGCTTTTTTTAATTGTGTATAATGGTGCCTGAAATCCTGCAATAAACACACTGAACACGTTGTACCGTGTTAGCGAGCTACTTAGAACTAAGCCAAACTTAAAATCTAAATATAAGATAACAGGACCAACCTTTAAACTAATGGGACCAAGAAGTTAAGTGCAGGCTGATAGGTCAGAGATGCACACTGTGACCCAACAGGACCTGAATGCTGATTCTGGACTAACAGGACCAAGGACCACTTGTAGTTTTGGCAGCTGATTCTGATTCAGTTTTAGTCTCCTGATGAAAAGTGTGCATTAGCTTCAATCAAATGTGAGTCTTTTGATTTGTATTAGTTGTAGTCACAAAAACTAAAAATAATTCAGTCTGGCTTCCTCTGTGACACTTTAGTAAAAGTTTTGCTTTTATATTTTTATGTCACCTCAGCTGCTGTCTCCATCTTTGTTTAGGGTTACCATGGTTACAGGTGTTATGCTGGTCTGTGGCTCAGTGTCCATGTCCCACATCTCTGCAGTGATACGACAGACGGTCTTTCCTCAGTTAATCCAGTTATTATCATCTCCAAGCTCTGAACTGCTCTCTCTGGCTATCCCGCACATCCACTGTTAGCTGTTGTCTCATCAAGAAGAGAATTCAGTCACTTGTTGAGCAAAGTCCTTATTTCTGTCTGGGTTAACATGAAAAACATGAATATAGTGGTATAACTTTAGATGGATTGCCATCATAAATCCTAAAGTGACTCATTCCTTCTGACAGCAATATGAAAGATAACATTAACGTTGCATCCACGTCACCTGATAATGTTGCATTATATTGTTATAGATGTCAGCTGCTGCCTGTATGTTTGCAGTTTATCTCGACTATTTTGTTGCTTCCTCTTGATGTAAGTCTGTTTACTTAGAAGACCTGCCTAGAGCCATTACTGTCTGACATCCGAGGTGAATGTGGGTGCGTCTTAGTTTCCAGCCTTTCAACTCGTCAAATTGGTAAATCTGCTGAACAAGAGAAATTCAGAGGAAACTTGGATTAGGACGGACAGTGACGCCACAGATGCTGCAACTCACTGAAGACACTTTGCATTCAAACAACGAGGAGTTAATTTGTCCATTCGTCTGTTGTGAACATCATTGATTGTTTGGTATTTGTTGATGAAAAATCTAAAACACTTTGTCACAGTTCCAGTATCGAAATATTACTTCATATGTAGGTTTAGTTTAATTTTCATTGGGAGAATCGGTTAGTCAATTAATAGCTTCCGTTGCAGTTTTTGTTGATTAACGCTAAAGCCAAGACGCTTTAGAAAGCTAGCAGGTCTGAGAAGCTAACCCTGAACCAACATGACCTATACTAATTATAACCTAACACAACCTAGAACATCACAATAGACTGATTAGACTGATTAGCTAACGATAAGCCACGGGAACCGGGAAACCAATGATTAGCTGACAATGCCTTGAGGACTAATATTTGCAAAGAGATTCGAGAATTTAACTGTAGACCAACAGGACCTAAATACAAACTATAGGCTACGGGATCTAAAGGCTAACTCGAGCTAACAGGATGTAAATGGATTCATAAACTCATTCTCTAACACAGTGGTAAAGGTATATTTATTATCAGTTTTCTGAGTTTACTTGTGATCTAAAATATTGTTGTTATGTAATAAAATAAATTATATTAAAAAAATAAATGACATAATGATGTTTTTTCCCCAGATTTTATGGGTATGCAGGTAGAATTTGTGACCTACAGTTTTATAACAAAGCACATTAAGCAAATCAAATAAAACTGAAATCTTCTAAATCATGCAGAATTTCAGCTGAACAAGCTGCAAAGCCACCCCGAGCAAGGCAGCTACACTGCTGCAAGTTCAACTCCCACACACACTCAGACACTGTCCAGGCATCGCCATGGAAACCGAGGTGGTGTGAAGATGTCCACCAACACACTCCTCCAGGTTTTCATCCATTTTTATCCTGCAGAGTTGCAGTCAAGACTAAAATTGAAATAAGCAGTCATTACATGTCCAAAAGTATGTGGACAGCAGGACGTTCCCTCCATATGTGACCATGTGTGATCATTAATGTGCTTAGCATGTATAAATCTGTCTGTAGAACCGTGTTTTACATTTGAACCTAATTTAAATATCATTATTTGTTTAAAACTGTTTAAAAAAAAATAGAAGAAGTGGATTTTATATACAAAAAAGTATGAAAATGTTGATTTTTTAAAAATGCATTAAAGACAAGTTGAAACATTTCCAACCAGCTGGTAGATTTTTATAATAAAACTCAGTTTAACATACTTATCAAATGGTATGACTCCATATAATGTAGTTGTAAACAGACATAAGGTCATTTTACGTATTAATGCTTCATAAATGTCTCCTATGAGGAGACTTGATATTTTCATTTGTTCTATTTATACAGCACTCTTGACTGATTGTCCACTGGAGGAGGTACAGCTGCTAAATAATACTTTAATAATAACCAATTAGCTGTAGCAGAGAGTTACGACAATTAATTGATCATTAAAATAATTAACGTGCAAACATATTATTAACTGAGCAACTGCCATATTCTTAAGACAAAATAAGTTTGACAAAGCTAGTTTGGTTGGTTTCTCGAATGTGAAGGTTTTTACCATGTATGATAGTCAGTAAAGCATCTTGGGGGGGGTTGACTATCGGTTGGTCAACATTTTGTAGATGTCACTTTGGACTCTTTTTGTCATTGTATAGACTACTAATCATGAAAATAAGAATATTAAGAAATGTGAGCGGCAGAGGTGCAGATATTCTGACCTTTAGTCCCAAAATCAACATGTGTTCTATATTTCTCATAATGCACCTGAATGACTCTTTCACTAGAGACTTCCTGTGTAGCAGATAGCCACATCCTTCATACAGCATGTTTGTGGTGCGTTAACTGGGAAATTGGAACTCCTGACTTTGGAAAATGTCAACTGAAACGCAGCCTGAGGGAACAGTAGAAAAAGCTATATGAAAGTACATTATCTGTTAGCTCTTGTGTCTTATTTGCGACTCATTCAATCAGGTGTACACACAGCACTGTCCACATTCTGTGGACGTGTTGTTATGGTGTTTGTGTTGATAAAAGCAGCTGATAAAATACCACATATTGCATTATCAACTGGTATTGTTAACTGGGGTGACATGAAAAAGGTTCTATCTTGGTGTCTGTGAAGATTCCAGGTCATGGTTATTCTGGTAGATTAATCGTAGCAACTGGACTTGCTTGAGTTCCTTGAAGACGTTTCACCTCTCATCCAAGAGGCTTCATCAGTTCTGACTGACTAGTTGGAAGATCCAGATACTTGTAACCTTAAGGAGCCATTAACACCTGAGTTTTGGTTCCAGTTGGGGGTTTGTTGCTCCTCCTCCTCGTTATGTGAGTCGTTAGTACCACAATGGGGTTCATGTTGGTTTTCCTTCTGTACTCAAACACGTCCAACTTGGTGTGATGTAATTTCCAGCTTCAACTTCTGAGGTAAACATAATGCCATGGCTAGGTATTTTAACATTTAATACTAGAGAGCCTTCAGTTGAGGAAATAGTTGCACCTGCCAGTACAGCATTTTTGAAAACGTGACCTTCAACCTCTAGCAGAGCTATTTGTGCACTGATTGACTCCAAAAACGAATCATCCAAGGAGAGGCCATTCCTAGCTCACCTGTAAAATAACTTGTTAGACCTTAACACTCGAGCTAGAGACTGTTCACAGACACACAGATGGGACCGATTACTCTCGCAGCTATAATAATGGAATAAAAAAGTCTAGTCACAGTGTAGCTACGACTGATCAGAATGGTGTTGTTGGTCTCTGTAACGTTAATTCTGTTCTCAATAGTCAGACTCAGTTATTAAATATTAAAATGGCTGATTGTAGGAAGGCAGCATTGTAGTTTCATCCATGACTGAGAACACTAAACTGAAAATGTGTAAAAACACTGCAATGGTCCTTTAGGAGTTCCTTGGAGTTCATTAAGTTTGCCAACGTACTATGAGGACACTCAGCACAGACAGATTAACCTCCTGGTAAGCCTCAGGGCAGAAATCAGCTGTCATTCTCCTACTGTACATGTCAGGCTTGTTTTTCTCCAGGGACCTTAAATGACCCAAGTGTTCTAGAGCAAAAACAGTCCACTGATTAACCAATTAGTTGGCCTGCAGCAGTGTAACCAGCAACATTTTTCATGTACCTTGAGGCACTTTTTGAGCAAGACCAAATGCACCAGAAATTCTGATTACAGCTTCCCAAATGTGATTATATTATCCTAATTTTAAAGCTTTCTTTTATTTTTTCCCTTGTAAAAATATTATATTTCACTATTTCTAGATGCTTAATGCACCAAACCCAGGCTATAATTAAAGCAGCTGCTGGTTGGAGCCTCAGCCCTCTAGAGGTCCCATAATATGACCTTGTTTCACTGTTAACTGCTTGACAAAGAAAAATGATAAGACTTCTTGGGAACAGGCTTCATGATGTTTACTGCTGGAGGTCTGGAGTTTCAGTGCCAGAATAACAAACCATAAAATCAAGCTTCAACCCAACACACTCCTCCCAGATGAACCACTCAGAAATCGATGAGTTCTCGTCAACAATTTATTCATCAAACAGAATGCATCAACATTGGATTCACTTTTCACTCATATAATAATCTGCTCAGTAAAATAAACTAACATCATTTCAGTGTGCAATCATCATAAAAGTTCATGTGCGAGCGAACAGGTGAGCAGAACATCTGCAACACCTGCAGCACAGGTAGTCCAGAGCTTCACGTTAGCTCCTCAGTTCATTCATTCATCCGTTCAGTCACGTGACATCCAGCTGCTGTAACCCAGGTCGTGACTCTTCAGTTAAAACAAAATAAAACAAATAAAACAAAAAAAATCTCTGCAGGTCCACGACGTCCTGCACGGTCCGGTGCAACTTTCAGTACCGGTACCGCCATCATAAGTGCCTCCCCCAAGGCCAAAACATCCAGGCAGCAGGAAGGCTCCCAGGCACCCGGTTCGGTTCGGTTTGGTTCGGTTCGGTCACTTTCCGTCACTTAAACGCCATTTTATCCCCCTTCTGCACGAGGATTGGCTGTTTGGACTGTTTCCACTCCACTTCTCACCGCTCCGCAGCGGTCGGATTCGGTTCGGTTCGGTTTTGCTCGACTCAGCGGTCCTGCAGCTCCAAGCAGGGAACCCACTGGTTCCTGCAGCGGCTCTCCTCACAGAAGCTGCCCACATCCTGCAGGGCCTGGCACTGCAGCGGTTGCACAGGGGGGTTCTGCAAAACACAGCGGAGACGCTCGGTTATTAATGTATTCAATCATTACGTAACATTAGATTCTTGTGTTTTGAATGTTTACATGCTCTCAAATATACATTAAAGAAGTTTATCCAGTCAGGATCTGGTAAATGCAACAGAATTGGAGGTTGGACTTACAGTGACCAGGATGCAGTGCAGGTCTCGGGGCTCGTTGCCGTTTTGGTCCTCGGTGTCCTCCTCTAGCAGCTGAGCCAGCCGCCTCACGCCGGACACCCGCAGGATGTTGATGTCGTTGTCGCAGCAGAAAGCCTGCAGCAGCGTGAAGTGGATCTGCAGCGCGATATCATCCTGGTCCTCCTCATCAGTGGCGAGGACGCACAGAACCACGCTGTCCGGATCTCTGCAGGAGGAACAGGAGGAGGACAGACCCGGTTAGTGTCACGGCATCACTCCCACATCGGAACATAGAACAGGTGGTGTGTTCAGTCTTTTCTGTGAAGAACAAAACTCCTACTTACACATTCATGAGTTTGGCGGACTCGTAGACTCCCACCGTGAGGCAGTCCTGCCGCTGAGCCGCGACCAGCAACTCCTCCAGAGCCTGACTCACCGTCTCCATCCTGCAAAGACACGAGGCGGTTAGAAACGTGACCGAAACTGGCACAGAGAGCACACAAAAATACGAATAACTGCGGCTAAAAGCGCTAAAATCTACGAATGAAAGCTAAACATGAGAATAAAATCTTTAAATTGTGATTCAGAAGTAGAAGCTGCACTAAAACCTGCTCTGACATGTGATCGTGCAACCTCGTGCCAGTGCGCAATTACGCACAAGCGAAGCGCAGCTCAAACTTACTTTTTCTCGGTGCTGTTGGATCCAACAACCTCCTCAAGAGTCATGTTGAAGTCAGTAAAATAATCCACAAGATCCAGGATAAGAAGAAATATCCACAGCGCAGAGCGGCGGCTGTTCCGTTAAATTCCCGGAATAAAGTCCCAAGAAGAAGTAATCCAGATCGGCACAAAGATCCTTCCAGAGCTCGTGAACAGTGAAACTCAAAGATAAGTCCGTGAGCTGTGAGTCCGTCAGTAGGAAGCGAGCTGTCTGCTTCCGAGAGCTGAAACCTCGCGCTTTTATTGCCGCGTTCCGAAACGGGCGTCACCACGCCCGGTCGCTGGCCCGCTGATTGGTCCGCTGCTATCAATAGATCCCCCGGAGTCTGCGCCCATTGGCTGAGTACGCAGCAGACGACGGAGATCCCACGTGGGAGGTTTCGGAGAATCCCCCGCGCTCTCCCTCCTCTTCCTCTACCTTCTCCTCTCTCCGTGATCACTCCCAGTCTGTTTACTGGGAGATTTTTTCTCTCGGACTGGAGGAATTTCCAGATCTTCTCCCTCCCTGTTCCAAGGAAATGTTTCTGCAGAACTGAACCGAAACAAAGCCGGACGACAGACGGTTTGACCCGACACTGTCTCCACTTCACATCCGTGCACAAACGCCCCAATACAGCCGCACATTGATAAATTGAGTATTTTTTAAACGGAGTATGGTTGATGCAGAAATAGAGGGGAAGCTGGAGCAGGTGATCGGCCCCGTGTCTGAGCACGCGCCTACACACTGCATTGTGTAACGGCTGCAGGTTGTGCAAGAGGAGAGTTCAAATGGAAAAAAGACGCTCTGATAAACAGCAGAGCTTCACTTTAATGTAATTTCACAGATGGATGTTTGTGTTTTCCTTGCAGGCAGTTTGAAGACTGCTGCAGGACACTTTGTGTTCGGGAAGCTTCCTGCACTGCTGGACTGATGGACGTCTCCATCCGCACTAAAAATACCCTGTAAAGCTGAGAGCTGTTTACCTGCTGCAGCCTGAAGCAGCCACAGCGTGCAGAAGACAAGTGCATCAGAGAAATATCAAAATAACAATTATATTCATAATATACATTTATGGACGCAACGTCTACCTGAAGCGCTGCTTCTGTCACATGCACGCTTCATGTGTCTGCTTGTACCACACATGTCTGATCATGTCCCGAAGGCCTGGTCTGACCGTGTTCAGGGTGAAACCGGGTCTCAGACGCTCCCCAGCGGCCTCGTCGTGAGCCTGCAGCTGTGAAACAAGCAGCGGCAATTTCGGTACTCTCTGCAAAACCGGTTCCCCAACCCGGGCCACATGCAAAGCGAGGGGGACTCCTGCTGTTTGGGAACGTTTCAGGGGTTTTTAGGGAGTAAGAATAGATTTGTGCGACTCTAAAGGCGATGCAGTTCTAAAGGGGGGTTTCCAGGGAGTTTCAGGGACGCTGGTGGACTTTTGGAGATTTGAAACAAAACATAATCTAGAAACAAGTTGCAGGTTTATTGTTTACAGTCTTTTGTTAAAATTGCATTGATTTTATTTTATTTTCTGCTGAAAAGAAGCATGAAGCTCAGTTTCTGCACAGTGCCTTGAGTCTAAATGAAACTCTTTAGGCAACATTCATGACCATAAGTTTAAAAAGAACTTCTCGAATGCATGCAAATGAAGTTTAAAGGTCATTAGTTTGCATGTTTCTTTGTTAAAGTGAAACCACTGATGGCTGGTGTCATCGTGAAAGTGCTGATGGGTTCATTGATGAGTAATCAGAACTCACTGATTAAATTAACAGTGAACACAGATACCTGGAACATCAGTTTGACGAGCAGAGTCACAAGACTTTGGAGCTGCAGCTACAAATGCAATTTTCTTAAAATGTTCCTCAGTATCCTACATGTTTTTATTTTTTCGATCAAGCAGGAAGAAGAAACTTTCTGAAAACATTTACATTTTATTTATTGAACTGGTTTCAAGTTGACATTATTTGGTTTAAAGACTTATTTACAAGATAATGTCTGAGTTTCTGCAGGATTAAAGCTTCTGTGGTGTCACTGCGCCACCTGCTGGTTCCATCTGATTCATAGTCACTAATTATTTGTGCTCATATGTTTGTGTGTGATAGTTTTCATATTTATCTTCATAAGAGCTTGACTTTTTAATTTTAGTTTTCTTCAGGTATGTTTGGCTGGGTTTCTTGCTCCATTTCATTATTTATATGTTCATGTTTTTACAGATTTGTTGTAAAAAACCCTGAACTTAACAACAAAGCTGAAAGTATCCCTGCATAAAATAATGTGGTTATGAGTTGAATGAATACATGCAGCAAAGCTATATGATGTTTCTACATTATTGTAGGAGTGTATGACATCCTGTATTCTATGTTTCTGTTGCAACATTTTAAACATATTTGCCCCCAAAAACACCTTTAAAATAATAATGAACATTTCAGGGGAACACAGCTTTAATCTGAAATCTATTCACTTTAGTAAATTCATCTTTTTTTTCTACATTTAAGTATAAAGAAAACTTTAATTTGATGAATTATTTCATAAATTAAAAACTGATATATTCAGTCACATTGCTGTCTCTGATTTATTGAGTCATTTTATAGTAAAACACATATTCATATGCCTTGTCACAGATATAATCAAAAATTATTTCAGAACTCCGTGAATGAAAAATACATTTAACATCATCAAAAAACACTTAAACTCTTGTGAGGGTTAATGGTGGAAAAAAGGCTGATTAGTTTATAGTTAGAGGATTGAAATCAGCCTGATGAGGCCTGATCACAGTCAGTCACAGATTAAACAGTGTGCCGCCTTCATGATTACATCAGTTCATCAATGAAAGATCGAAACTTATTGTTTCTCAGCTTTTAATGTGAAACTTCTGATCACATGACCCCACTGAAAAGTATCAGTGACCTAACTAATGATTGATCAGTGGTCATCCCTTCATAGAGTTTAACAAAAGAGGAGCTTCAGAGTTTGTTTCATTAATCATATGATATAAATTCAAGCCTTAAAATGTTGATCTTTTGCATCTTAAAGTTCTTTTATCCTGAAAAACTTTCTAGACAATTAAAATGAGCATGTGTTTAAAAAACAAAATAAAAAGGGGCAATTTATGTTTAAAATTAAGATTTCAAGACTAAAATGTATATCATTTTTAAGTCACTTTTGTGTGTGTTTTTAGATAACAAAATTCCAGATTTAGTGCTTAAAACGTTATTTAACAAATGATGGATCATAAAAATCAACATTTAATTAACTGTCATGGGTCAGTAACATTTTAAACTAAACTTCAAGGTGTTTTAAAGATATAAATCAAAGTTTAATTGATTTTAAATGTGTGCAAATAAAGTTTTAAATACATTACGTTAGATTTATGCATGTTGAAGGTGAATTTAAAATGAAGGATGCAGTTGTCCAGTGCACTCTTTGTTACTTATTTTTCATTTAAAAAAATGAAACTAAGATCAATGGGGCTTCAAAATTATAAAATATTTATGCAGAGTTCTTGAAACATTTCTGCTGGATCTTAAAATCTTAACTTAAAAAAGTATTTTGCTTTATAAATTCAACATAGCTGACTGTCAAAATGTGAAATGAAGCCAGTCTCATGAACAACTGAGGAAACTGTTCAATGTTTAAGGTCAATAAAATTCAAAGTGGTTTTTAAAGTTTGGTTTTAAATGTATACAGCTATCTGCAGTTTCTGGTGATATTTTAACATTTAAATCACTTGACTGGGATTCAGAATCCACAAACCGACTGATGGCCCCTTTAATTTTGGGTGTGATGCCTCCTGCTGTTCCTCAGTCTGCAGGTTTTCCTGTGGCTCTCAGCCTCCTTTCAGCTCATTTACATGTGATTGCCATTTGACACATTATCACTAGTTTCTCCTCCTGCCTCGCCCTCGGTCGGCTGGGATGGGCTCCAGCCCCCCCGCCACCCTAGTGACGATTAGGCGGGGTATAGATACTGGATCGTTTATCCTCCATAGTCTGAGGATCATTTAATGAAACTAAATGCTCTCTCTGAATACACAGATCTCAGTGTGTCTGTCAGGTTGATCCTCCTCCTCAGCTGCTGAACGTCAGATTTGTTGTTTAAACTTCAACAAACAGAGAAAGGTCATTCATGCAACTTTCACTCACAGAAGATTCAGACACAGACGTATAGACTTTTACTGATTGTTTCTCTCTTTTCACTTCTAGTGGGTCACCAGGGGGAACAAGTCTGTTGTTAAATGTAACTTTACAGCTAGAAGGCATCCATAGCGTTCACTTTATACTTAGATGATGTATACAACAACTTTATACCAAAAAACATCCTCAAACTGAGCTTTGACAACCTAAAGTTTAAATTTATACTTAAAAGATGACCTTGACTTGTACCGAAAAGCTTTATATTTAACGATGTCCAAAAACTGTAACTTTACAATTAAAAGATGTCTGAAGGATGTCAACCTGCATTCCTAAATCACATCAGACATGTTAATCTCCTACTTAACCCTATTCAGGACTTTCATGTTGCCATACGTAGAAAGTCTTTCAAGGTCCATTGGACTGCAAGAAAGAATACATGCAAAATATTTGTTGGTATTCATTATAGACTTTTAGACTGTGTTAAATACATTTTCTGATAAGTTTAGGGCTGCAAGGTGGCTCGGTGGTTACCACCATTGTCTTGCAGCTAGACGGTTGCCGGTTCTTTCTGTGTGGAGTTTGCATGTTCTCCCCGTGCAGCGTGGGTTCTCTCTGGGTTCTCCGGCTTCCTCCCACAGTCCAAAAACATGTTGAGGTTAACTGGTGATTCTAAATTGTCCGTAAGTGTGAATGTGAGTGTGCTTGGTTGTCTGTCTCTAAGTGTAGCCCTGTGATGGACTGGTGACCTGTCCAGGGTGTCCCCTGCCTTCACCCTGAGTTGTCTTGGACAGACTCCAGCTCTCCGTGACCCTAGTGAGGATTAAACTGTGTATAGATGATGGATGGATGATAAGCTGACGTATATTTGGATCCAAATGCATGATAAATGTCCCTCTTTTAAGATTAAAAAAATCTTTACAAATAAAGAACAACACCTGTCCCCTAAGCCAAATGGCCTGGGGTCCAAAAGTCCTGAACAGGGTTAAATGAACACCAAAAATGTGACTTTATATCTTAAAGACATCCTAAAACGTAACTTTAACAGAAGTTCAAAACTTTAACTTTACACCTTCCAGTCATTCTAAAATATAACTTTATATCTAAAATATGTGGCAAACTTGATATTTAAAAAACATTTTAAACTTGAACTTTATACTTAAAAGGACACCTAAAATTTAACTTGCTACATAAAGGTTGTCCTAAAATTTTACTTTGTACTTGAAAGATGCCTTAAAAATGAAACTTTAAAAAGATGTTCTAAACTTTAACTTTACACCCCAAAAATAATTTAACTTGTCGTGCCTTTATTTTGAAGCGTGACGCAGGAAGCTCCTGTTTAGATCAGTGTAACTTGACACAGGTGTTGTCGCGGTTAAAGTCGTTTCAGCTTCGGGAGATGTTCGTGTAAGCGACAACAGCCATGACTGAACCGACAGAAAACGGTTTACCTGACGGCGCGCCAGAGCCGGAGCCTGTACGTGTTAGTCCATAATTATCGGCATTTATGCAGAAAGTGGGCACGGTGGTACCGACTAATACCTGAAAATCGACCGCTAATGTTAGCCGAGTCACGCTAGTTAGCTAGTTAATTGATTAGCCACGAAGGTAACGGTTAATAAACACGGGGCGAGCAGCTAGCTTAGCGTGGTTAGCGCTGTAGGCTAACTGTGAGGTAATTTGAAGATTAACTTCGTTGCTAATGCAGCTACGGAGCTAATTTGAAGATTAGCTTCGTTGCTAATACAGCTAACGGTGTGTTCGCAGGTGGAGTTAGTCACGGCGGCTGTGGAGGAGGAGGCCCCTCTGGGAGAAGTGTTTGACACTCCACTGGAAATATCACAGGTTATTTTCTGTTTTTAGCTGTTTACAATATGATGGGAGATGAACAGAAAAAAAAAAAAACGATAGCCCGCCTTTCACGGTAGCTTCAACAGGTTTATGTCCACCAGCGTCCATTCTGAAGTGTGAGTATTGTCAATATGCATTTAGAAAAAATCACTTTCTTTAATTTTAATATATTATAATTCTGCAGCAGATACCACAGAAATCTTTCCAAATCGACACCAAGAATTTTCCTGTTACATTTCTTAATCTCATCGTTTTCCTTCAGCAGTGTTCAAAACTCCACTCATAGCTCTGGAAGTTTTACATCAGCTCACTTGAGTTAAAAAATAAATGAATAAAATTCCTGGTATATTACTAGGAAACTTTCCGCACAGCAACATTTCTTAGATCTCTATTTAAAGCTATAATAAATTAAAATCTTTCTTTATATATAGTCGCTCGTACATGTGTAAAACTACACCAAGACACTGTTTGATGTGGTGGTTAATCTGATGAGGATGACAGTATAAAAAAAAAAAGTATTTGCTCTCACAGCTGAGTTTTAAGCCTTGTTGTACCGGCTTTACATGACAGAAATATCATGTGGCAGGTTTTTGAACAGAGTCTGGCGTGTCTTCTTTTCACAAAAAGAATATTATTTTCTAGATAAAGATGTTCGTGTTTCTTTGCAGGATGTCAAGCTGACAGAAGATGAAGCCTCAGAGGAGAGAGATGTTGGCGAGAAGCTGCAGCATGAAGACGGACAGACGGCCTCTCCACCTGCAGACTCCCCCAGCACAGAGTCAAAGGTAACCACAGCTCATTTTTACATCAGCAGTGTTTATATTAAAACTTTATGCCGATAGACTTTGCTGCCCTCTGCAGGCAGGCAGCAGGCATTGCAGAAGCAGGGCACTGTCACAGTTCACTCACTGTGGGATCATTTTTCCTGCACCTCTGTGGAAACAACACAACCATGGCTAGAAGTAGAGACAGCAAAATGTTGTGCGTGATAACTGTATGACACAGTTATAATGCATCACTAAGCATGAGAAAATATAGAATATTTAAATATGTATTTGACAGAATTAGACATACCTCGAATCAAAATGTTCTGCATTTTTCCAAATACCCACCAGGTGCTACAAGTACTACACAACAAATTGCGGCTCCACATGCTAAAGATGTTTAACCCTGTTCAGGACTTTTGGGGTCTTTTGGACCCCAGGCCATTTGGTTTAGGTTTTTTGAAGATTTTTTTTTAAAATATAAAAAGAGGGACATTTGTCATGCATTTGAAACCAAAAATATGTCAACTTATGAGAAAATGTATTGAACATAGTATAAAAGGGCGGCTGTGGCTCAGGTGGTAGAGCGGGTTGTCCTCCAAGGTTGGCGGTTCCTCCACAGTCAAAGTGTCCTTGGGCAAGACACTGAACCTGAAGTTGCTCCCAATGGTAGGCAGGCAGCTCTGTCGCCATTGATGTATGAATGTGATCTACTCTCAGATGTATGTCACGTTGGACAAAAGCGTCTGCTAAATGAAATTGTAAATTATAAAAGTGTATAATGAACACCAACAAATGTTTTGCACATATTCTTCTACGTGTGGCAACATGAAAGTCCTGAATAGGTTTAACCATGTATATTTTTTATATATTTTGGGGGCTTTTTGCCTTTATTTAGAGCAGTCGAGATAGATAGGGAAGGGGGGAGAAGAACAGGGAGAGACCTGCAGCAAAGGGTCATGAGCGGGAGTTGAACCCACGACCGCTGTGTCGGGGACTATAGCCCCCTGTACAGCTCAACCAGGTGAGCTATAGGTGCCCTACCATGTATATTTTACAATTCTTATAAACGTATTGTTTTTTTCACTGTTCTGCACATCAAGTCTAAAAGACATTTCACCAAGCTAAACGTGTCATCCAACAACTAGCCGACAACTGGTTCCTCTGTTTGCTGTGTTTGAGCCGTGGTGCATTTATTTCGGCGATCCAGTGTGTTTTCTCTCTTGTCGTCACCTCTTTGTGTGAACACAGCCTGCAGTTCAACTGAAAAGTTCTGCATGTTTGTTCCATGACTGTTGGTCACAGCTGAGTCAGTCGTGGCTTCTCAGTTATCCTGAGGAACCACGACTGTTTGACTGTTTGTTTTTCCACAGGCTGTAGTGCAAATGCTTAATTTTCATTTATTTATTTTTTTTTAATGAGACATGTAGAATAAAGTGAGTTTGATGAAATATCACAATTTTAAGCATAGATTTAGATAATTTTCCTGAAGGAGCATCACATTACACATGATTAGTTTAAGGACTGTCCAAAATGTGAAAATTCAACAATTTGAACGCTGTCTGTTTTCTGGCAGATAAATGGTGTAATTTTGGTGTGTGTTTGTTGTTTGTTTGTTTTAACCAGGCAGTGGGTTTTGGAGTTCAGAGGGTTACACACTAGACCACAATCTATAAAACAACAAGCTAGCGATGCATTTATTTTATTATTGAACACTGATTATTTTACTCTTTCAGTCTGTCACACAAACCGAACAATATGCAGCATAAGTAATAAATACTGAGTCCTGTCAGCTGACCTGTGATCTCAGCAGTAAATAAAGTGTCAGGTGTCATCAGGCTGGTTCTCTGTCCCTCAGTGGGCGGTGGGAGCTCAGTGTCGGGCGGTGTGGTCGGGGGATGGGCAGGTGTATCGGGCAGTGGTGGTGTCTATGGACGGCGAATGCTGCAGAGTTCGTTTCGTTGGCTACGGCAATGAGGAGGACATGGAACTGAGCGCGCTCAGGAGTCCCGATGCTGCACTGCAAGCACAGAGCTCACAGGTTCATCACTCATCTCGAACATAGAATTGTATTGAATGTTGGATGAAAGCATTGTTAGTGAATGTCCTGTAAGTTAAGGAGAGCTTGATTTGTATGATTGATTAAATCGCAGACTCTGAGCTTTAATTTGAGGACACTCGCATCTAAATTGGTTGAGGAATTACAGCTCTCTAATATATTTCATTTGACCAAATGTAATTGGATAATTGACTCTAAAGCTGCTCTGTATACGGGTGTGGGCTATTTCTTGTTACTTCATCAGTGAAGCAGCTACAAGGTCTGGAGTTGATTCTAAGTTTGCTGTTTGAAAGCTGTTGCTGTGAACCCACAACATTTAGTTAAGGGATCCCTCGGTGCATGTGAAACATGCCATCCTTAAGCCACAAACAAAACAAATCCTTAGGAGAGACTGTGGGAACATTAGGAGTGTCCAGATCAACGGTTTAGTACATTGTGAGAACAAGAAAGGCACTTACGAGCTCGGCAACAAAACAAAGGCCTGGACGTCTGTAGAAGACAGCAGCACGTGATGACTGCAGAATCCTTTGTGCTGTGAAGAGAAAACTTCTGTTAGAACTGTTTATTTAATCCAAAATTAAACCTTTAAGCCTCATAAAATTCAAAAATATGTTCAGTTCCAAATGACGTCTTAATGTAAATGTTTCATGTGTAAAAAGCGACAGTAATGCAATTTATGTTCCAGGACTGGAAGCCTGGCTCTCAGTGCCGGGCGGTGTATTCAGAGGACGGTCTGGTTTATCCTGCTGTGGTTCTTTGGGTCAAAGGTCAGCGCTGTCGCATTCGCTACGATGAGTACAACAATGAGGAGGAGCTGGATGTCAGCAGCCTGCTGAACTCTGACGAGCTCCATGGACCCAGCAAAGCTGGCCCAGTTAAGGTAAACACCTGGACCAGGACCAAGAGCAGGGTGTCACACCTCAAGAGCTGTAGAGGATTGACTTGAAAATGTCTGTAGCATGAATTCACCAAAACCCTCCTGCTCTGTTTAAAACATCTAAAATTCGATTCCAGTTCCACCAGATTGGATGTAGCTCAGATTTAGACATGTGCAAGTATAATGTTAAAGCAGCATTTACAAATATGCGTCAAAGAAGCGCGTACACATGTTTGTTGGTCCTGTAGGGCAGTGGCTGGAAGTCCACAGCAACTAGCCCTCATTTTGACTGGAGGAGGAAGAGGAGGGAGGAGAACCAGGGAGAGCGAGGAGGAGAGAGGAGGTCAGCATGGAGAGAAGATCAGCAGAACTCCTCCTGGGTGAGTCTCCGTAAATACTGATGAAGAAACAGGACTGTGTGTGTCAGCTGTGTGCCAGCTGCATAATCGTGTGAAATAGAAGCTAACACCAACACTTCTGAAGACACGCTGTTAATGCACTTCAGCCATATAAACTCATTAAACTGACCTGTTCAGTCACTCATAAAGATTTTATTCCTCCCCTTTGACCTGCGCTCTTTGCTGGAGTTTTGCTGTCACAGATGTTTTTTTGACAGATTCATCTTATACTTGTTGTATTTTTATGGTATTTGTGTGTTTGCAGGTTAAAGACAAACCTGGTAATCAGAGCAAAGTTGAGAAGGAAGCAGACGAGAGGAGGAGAGGAAACCAGCAGAGAAACGGAGCAGAGAAACCGACCAATCACAGCTTCCCTCTCTTTCCTCCTTTGCCGCCTCCTCCTCCTTTTCAGTCAGGCTCAGGGGTAAAACTAACACAACTTTATTTCTGCCTGTGTGACCATCAGTTCCTGGGTATTGAACATTTTAAAAATCAGTTTTGGTTTTACTATAATGGAAAAATTACATTGATGGCTCAGAAATCCATGTACAGTCGTGACTTGATAATCCGACCGTTAACAATCCGAAAACCTTGCTATCCGACAGCTTTTTAGGAAAAACGAACAGAACCCATAAAAAATAGCCTTAACATACCGACAGCCTTGGATTCTGACTCTGACATGACATTTTATGTCACATATAAGGATAACGGCGTATTATCTGACTGAACAATCCCACAGATTGGCTACGTTCACACTGCAGGACTTAATGCTGAATTCGGATTTTTTTGTGAAATCTGATTTTTTGCAAGTTCGTTTACATTTCCAATTAAATGCGACTTGTATGTGATCTGCTGTGTGAACTTCATACGACGCAAAAGTGTCCCGCATGCGCAGAAGAGGACACGACGACGTCACACACAGCGTGCATGCTCAGCGTTTATGGAAGTTTTTTTTGTTGTTGTTTTTTTAAAGTAGTTGTCCAACCGGAGCCAGCACATTTCGCCATGGTTGTGGTGGTATTTTATCCCCCCCTGCCACCACCACCGATGGTGGAAACAGAACTGTGACCGCTAACCTAAACTAGCATCAGCAGCCAAGTATTGCCCGTGCATTCCGGCCACTTCCACACCATTGGAGCGCTCCACCGGGGTGGAAGTGGCCATTCAAGCATCAAGCCCTCCTTGTATCTCGACCTCTGTCTTGACAATCTGACAGCCTTGCTGTTGGACATGAGAGAAGGTTTTACATTTAGTGTCGGATTATCGAGTCACGACTGTACTATTATCATTATCTTTAATGTGGACCAGGTTCAATGTTTAGTCAAACATTTCTGATTTAATTTTGTCTGCTGGTGTCTTGGTGTTTGTCTCTTCCTCTCCAGGACCCTTTGCCCTTCTTCCCTCCTCTTCCTACATGGATGTCTGGTGGGAAAGAATCCAGCACCCCTTCAGCTTCCGACGCCATCTCCAGCATACTGATGCTGTGGTACATGTGTGGTTTCCACACCGGCAGCTACCTGGTCAGTAACATGTCTTTACCTCAGTCAATCTGAAAAGCCCTTTATGATTCACTACACACCAAGGTGATGTTTTCTGGTGTCCTCCCAACATACCCAGTTCACTGTCATGATAAAGGAGAGCATAAAATCCTAATATTTAAGAAGCTGACGTCTCATTTGCTGCTCTGCTGACTGAAGGTCTGCAGTACGGAGCCCCCTTGGACAGGATGCAGCTCATGTACAAACCCTTTTGGTTGTAAATGAAGGGAGGGGCATGGTGGCTGATAGGCCCATTTGTTTTGGTGTAAGATGATGCTGCTCTGACATCCAGCGGTTCTGAATATTGAAAGGAGAACTTTTAAACTGATTGATCACAATGAACTCCGACCCTCATTGGTTTGAAGCCACATGGAAAAAGAGAATCAGTGGAGGAGGTGATCACTGATCCTGCTGATCTAAAACTAACAGACGCATAAATGAACAGGAAAAGACATTTCAGTTTATTTACTCACCACCTTGTTGTTGAAAACTTTGTATGAAGGTGAAGCTGGTGTGTTTGTACTGATGTGTGTGTGAATGTGTTTCAGGCTCAGCAGCAGTTCAGGTCGACATCCAAAGACTGAGGTAAGAACACACACTGAGCGCTGTGTTTATAGTGTTTCGTTGAAAGGCAGAATCGGTGTTACAAGCACATGTCAGTAGATTACAACACATGAACACATGCTTCGTCTTTGGTCTGTAAAAATGGATTCATGCCATCATCTACAGTCGTTTATAGTTTGTGTCCACACAAATAAGTTTTAATTTTAAAATGAAGCTATCTCATTTAGCAGCTTTTCTATACGAACACCTAAAAACGCACAACACTCGACCATTCAGTCCAACTGAATAGCAGCTTCCCCGCCTGTACACATAGCAGCAGCAGCACAAATAAAACACTCAATGTAACTGCACACAAGCTGTTAGCTCAGACAGCAAGTCAGCCACTCCTGTGATTCATGATCCAAGTTGAAATAACCACCAGTACTGAAGACTGATGTCACGTGATGGAAGCGTAAAGAGTCAAAGTGCAACACAGGAAGCCAGCGTGGTCGTTTGTGTCGTCGTGCTCACAAGTCTCCATTTTAGGATCCTAAAACTCCAGAGTTGTGTGGATGCTTAATGTAAACGTTTTAAAATGAAAACGTGGCTTAGGGCTGAACAATTTGAGGAAAATACCAAATAATGATTATTGTGACAGATTACGATTTTATTTCCTAAAATCAAGCTTCAGTCCAATATTCACTGTGTAGTCCATTAAAACAAATGATGGAGCTGTTGCCAAACGTGATGAATGAATCCTTAAAGGCTGCTGCTGTGGCGACTATTGAGAATTTGCTGAATTTAAGCGTCTCCTCCACACAGTTTGATCAGAAACCGTCTTTACAAACATCAACAGCTTTTCTAATTGTTTTGTATGATGAGCTCTGAGTCAAAACAAAGTTCGACAGATGCTCATATACGTGAATGAATGTCTGCACATAAACAGTAACAGCAAGTTTTTAAACCTGTGGGACCGTCTGTTCTCTATATTTAGTTGTGTTCTCTTGCTTTCTGCTTCAGAGCCAGAGAGAGTTCTGGGACGAGAAGCAGGCTGAGCGTCATCTTTCATTCACAGTGTACATTTGTTTAGTAAATTTTTAGAATTGTTTTATTTGTTCTTGGTTGAATGTTCTCATGGAAAAGCTCTGGTACTTGGAAGTAGTGCAGGAAGTGTTTTTGTTGTTCAGAGAGTTTGCAATGGAAATGTTTGGTTCTGTTGAGAGTTTCAGTGTCGCTGTTAGACAATGAAATGAGCAGTATTTTGTTATTAAACAGAAAGATGGGTAACTTCTCTCTGAGCTTCATCTCCGTCTTTGTAAACAAGCTGATGTGATCCGACAGGTAGTTCAAGTTTTATTTCAGCAGGTCGTCAGATTCGCTGCGTGATGCTGAACTTCAACGTGACCGGTCAGCTGCTTGTGTTTGACACGCTGACTCCGTTCGTCAGATATTAAAGCTTCTGGTGTGCTTTGACGTAAACGGTGACTCTGAGACCCTGAAGAGTCGCACATCTTCCTGTCAGGCTGTTGTCTTAAAGGAACAGTCCCCCTAAAACACTGCACCGCTGTTCAAGCAGCCTCTGCTGTTGACACGCATGGAGCTGGTCAAGAGTGGATGTGACGCTGTATCCAGATATTTTAGTGGTCAGAAAGAACTGCAGATGTTGGTATTGATCATGTATAAGAGGATATGCAGAGCCTGATTTTTGTGTTCATGTAGACCTGTTACAAACCAGCTCCAGCCTCAGTGTGGACGGTGTACGAGGACGCTCAGTAGAGTACAGAGCTAGTATTACTAGTATTATTGATCTGTACTCCGATGAACAAAACGAGTCGTATTTCTCTAAACCTTCTAAAGTTAGACCTTTTGTGGGACTTACCCACATTTACCCTCTGAGTCACAACAGATGACACCATAAGCTCATTAGCAAAATGTTTGCTCAGGTAACAGATTAAGGGAGAAGTACGGTTATTTTCTCATAGACTTCTATACAATCAGACTTCTTTTTGCCACCAGAGAAGCTGCTCCCCTGCTGGCTGATGGAGAGAATGCAGTTTTAATAAATGTGTGTGTAAGCATGAAGACAACAATGCCAAAAAAGACATGGTTGAGCTGTTTCCGTAAAGCTGCAGGACTTTATGTTGCAGTGAAACATGAGCCGCAGGGAGTAAAAATGTGACAATTCCTTGGACTAGTTGGGTAATCAGTTTTTAGAAGAGAAACTTTATGGCTGATATCAGCAGATGTCTCACGATGTCCTATATTTCATCTTTTTGAAATCCAACTCACCATGAGATTGAACTCGCATTTACAAAAAGAAAATCCTGCCGTCACGTCCTGTTTGCCGGAGCAGAGGTTGACCTCGGAGGTGAGCCGGCCGATTGTCTCATTATTGGTCATTAAATATTGTCTGAGTGACGTCGGAGCTGCTCACATATAGACCTGAACGAGCCTCAGTGTGCAGAGGGCAGGCTGATGTCCGTTACCCAGCATCCTTCAGCGTCTTCAGCGACTGCCGTCACCAGGTCCGAGTACCTCAGCACCATGGTCAGAAGCAGGATGCTGCTCCTCGGCGCTTCCTGCTGGCTGGTGGTTGTTGTGGGGAGCTGTGAGGCGGTGAAAGAGGAGCGATCACTCGAGTTCGACGGCATCGAGACACAAGAGGAGAAAGAGCTGGTGAGTCGTGCTTCATGACAGGAGAAGACAGGAGATGAAGATGTAGATGATACCGTGAAAGCAAATGCAGCTGTAAGCTCATAGCTTATCATCTGTCAGTTAGGTTTACTTACTTTGAAAGAGGCTAAACGTGTACGTTGAGGTTAAAGCTGCTGCTGCTGTGAGTCGTGACGTGGAACAGAAACAGAGACTTTGGGCCTTTATGAGAACTAGAGCTTGAGTTTGTTTGCCAACATATGAAATGTAGACGGAGAGTTTGTGATTTAGTCACAGGACTTCAACAGGTTACACTTGTTGAACCAAAGTTTTGTGTTCCCTGTCATACTATATATAGGCAGTTACTGTTTCACTTCTCTTTGGGAGATGCTGGACAGATTCTGGCTTTCCATAGCAAAGCAGAAAGTTATTTAGCAACTTGTCAGTAGTTTGTTTATTCTGTAACATCATAAGAGTCACAGTGGTTTCTCCACAACAACAGTAGAAGTAATAATAGAAAGAGCTAAAGACAACCTATATCCAGGGCTGCTACTGTGAACTGACACCAAGCTGTTTGCTTTATTGACGTGAATGTCAGGTGAACATTACTGCTGAGGTATCAACAGTAAGTCGCCTCCATTAAGCCTGATGATGACAGATGCTCGTCCAGGATGTTTCCACTGGTTGGAGTTTCTCCGGTGAATCTTGTCTGTTTTCTGCTCAGATTGAAGCTCTGCAGGAAGTTCTGGAGAAGCTGAAGAACAAACAGTTGCCGTCATCGGAGAAGAAACTGGGCTGGCTTCCTGCTGTGAGTGTGTTCATGTGTCCCTCCGTCTCTCAGTTTGGGTTTTATTCTGTCTTGACCACAGCAACTGAAACTCTCAGCGGTTTTTTCACTGCTTTATGTTCACACAACAAACATGTCAGTTGAGACGCACACATAAAGTCAAATTAAATACACACATTTGCTACACAGCTGTGTGAACACACATGCAACGAAAGAGAAAAACAGGAGAAAGTCACACTAATGGGACAAAATCATCGACAGATTCTGAGACAGTCAGGTTCTGGACACGGACTTAAAGTGACCCAAACCTTTGTGTCTGACATTGCAAAGGTTTGTGTCTCTTTTAGTCTGTGTCTTTGTTGTCATTTTAAGTTGTCTGTGAAGATTCTCAGTCATCCAGGTCATGGTTATTCTCACAGATTGATCGTAGCAACTGGACTTGCTTGGTTCCTTGAAGACGTTTCAGTTTCAGCTGGGGGTTTGTTGCGCCTCCCTCTTGTAATGCGAGTCGTTAGTGCTCCCCGTGCCCCAATGGGGTTCGTTAAGGTCTTTTGTTCGTTAAGGGTTCGAAAGACCTTAACGAATGTGGTACCGAGCACTGAAGACAGAACTCAAGCAAGTCCAGTTGCTACGATTAATCTACGAGAAAATCATTTTAAGTCTTTGTGGTCATTTTGCATCTTTTGTGGTTTTGTGTCTGTGCTCATTTTGTCTTTTTCCTCCTTCTGGTCATTTTCAGTCTTTTTGTGGTAGCTTTGTGTCTCATTGTGATGGTTTGTGTCTCTTTGTTTTGACTGTTCAAAGTTGTTAAATTCCAACGGCACATCTGGCCAGGTATGTTTTTAAATCAGAACCTTCAGTATTTGGATGAAGATGTGAGTTAGCTGTTATCTCAGTGTTTTCAGAAACATTTACTATTAAAGGGTTTCACTGGATCTGCACTGACGCTCACCTGTGTGTTGTGTGTGTCAGTGTGATGCAGGTGAGCAGTGTGCGGTGCGGAAAGCTTCGAGGATCGGGAAGCTGTGTGGATGTCCCAGAGGAACCATCTGTGACTTCAGCGTCCTCAAGTGTCTGTAAAACTCAAACACAAATGTCCTGCTGTTGGAGAGCACAAAATAAAGGCTTTTAAAGGTTTTTAAAAACTCCACTCGCCTGTTTTTGTTTGTTTTAAATAATTCGTCTACGTTAGAACATACTGCTGCTACAGAAATGCAACGATGGCCGAAACTGACTGCTTTGTAAAGATATAATGCTCAAAAAAGTTGTCAAACCCATGTTTAGTAACGTCTGTTGTCCTACGAAAGAAAGAAATGACGTGAAAATAGTAATGGGAGGTGTTTATTGGCCAGATTCCTCCTGAAAGGCAGAAGATGTGCAGGAACGATCCTTCAAACTTTCATAAGATAAAAGACAAAGTGCTGAGGTGGCTAGTTGAACTGTACTCTCAGTTCAGATAAGGACAAAGGAAACGTTGTGGTTTTAGAAACTCCTCAGGTTTATTATTCAAATGAAAACATCCCCCCTGAACCCCCCACCCTCAAACCAGCATCTGAGAAAATTCAATAAAAGCCTCTAAGAGTCGAGTCGTTGGTCTGCTGCAGTGTCAGAAGCTGCAGGCTGTGAGTTCGTCTTTAAAAAGCACAACATCAAGCAAATGCAATAAAATAAAAACAACAACAACAACAGCAGAATAAATCCATTCACACACTGATTACAGCCGAGTGTAAAAACCTGATGAGGAGCACTTCTGGATTTTAAGCTTATTTTATCTGAAGGAAACTGTGGCAGGATCGGAAACGTTTTCCTTCTTGGCCTAAAAAGTGAAAAAGCAGCGGCGAAGCTTGGTGTCTGTAAAGCGTGAGGAGTCGAGGCCGCGGAGTCCGGCGGTCAGTAAACGTCTCAGCTGTGCAGTTTAAGCAAAGTCTGCATCCAATCATTCATCATACGACAGCGTGACGTGTCTCCATGGCGACCTGCTTGTTGCGGGAAGTCTGTACAGCAGTCATTGTGTCGGTCCAGGCTCCGCCCCCTCCTGGACCGCGGTGCTCGCCGTTGGTGCGACCGTCCGCCGTACCGAGCTCCTGAAACACAACACACACATTCAGTGCTGTCAGGCCCTGATTATGTTACTCAGGCTTTCATTGTCCACAGCAGAGTTGTGTGAAAACCTGCTGCCACATGAAACACAGCTGGATAAAGTAATTGTCACCATGGCAACAGGAGTTTGTTTTGTTTTTTCTGGTTTGTATTTTCGTGGTTACTTCAGCAACTTCACTGTAACTACAGTGGAGTCTAATCTGCCTTGTAAAGCGTTGTGGAGCCGCATTTGTTCAGTTCAGGTGATACGAAACTTAGTTTGTGGTGTTTGCCTGCTAATCAAGTAACAACACCTGAGCAGGTCAACTGAGAATCATGTTTGTCAGGATTTCTTCACACAGACGCACGAGGACACGAAACACATGAGTCACATGACTAGTGGTGCAGACAGACAGCAGTAGGTGTTCAGTACGCTGCTTATATGAAACTCGTGTGACAGAAATTTGTTCAGGAAGGGATGAGCGTAACTGAAGTAAAACTTTAATGGTTCTTTACGAAGTGGTTCTAAGTTAGAACAGGTTCCTGAACCAGGAGGTCGGAGCTGAGCTGTTGGATTTAGAGACAACACAGAGCTGATTGTCAGAAATGTCGAACTAACCTGCTGCTTGTTTAATCTACCTCAGAGGAAAAACACCTGTGGTCTTGTGTGGTTTGTAGTTTTGTGTTGAATCTGTGCTGCATGTAGCTTTATATTAGCGCGAGAAGCTCCACAGCAACTACACTTGGTTTTAAAAGGAGATGATGTATTGGCCTTGGAACATTCGGTGCGAATATGGCTCTGTTAGATTGACCCGAAACCACGTTTGCCTTACTCTGTATATCTATCGCTCTGCCTTCAGGGAGCAAGAAAAAGAAAAAAAACAGTGAAGCTACTGATAGTAGCGATTTTCAACAGGATGTTACTGTTACTGATGCAGAGCGCAACACCTGTGATTGGTCCACTGAGCTGTAGCCTAATACTTGATGATTAAGCGTCAGTAAAACACAGGGTGATATGTAATGGGTCGACTCATGATCTGCTCCGTTTCAGCTACTGTTGATTGAACTACACAAAGAAACTGACGGTTTAACTGCAGACCTTCACAGAAACACCAGCTCATGAATACAGATTCTCACAACGGTGTAGATTCAACGCAGGAGTATTAATCAAGCTTTGTGGTATTACAGTTGCTTAGTTAGTAACTTGTTGATGTCCTTCTATGAAAAAACTAGTTGTCATTCACAAGCTTTTTTTCTGTATCACACTTGAGAACACTTTTATCATGTCTCCATGCAGTGATACATGATCTCAGCTGGTTACAGGTTAGACTGTTGCACAATGTCAGAGTTCCTGAGGTGTGTCGAGCTCAGCAGGCAGACGGAGAATCCAGAGGAGACTTTATAACTTCCTTCTGTGGCTGGTCGTCAGTAGGATGGAATCAAAGCACCTCTGAAGTCCTGCAGCCACCAATTCACTTACAACAGTTTGACAGTACTGGCATGTTAAACTCTGTCTCACCTCAATTAATTAAAGACAGAAAGTGAAACAGGTTCTGCTGGTTTCCTGCTGTGAATTTTCCATTTTATCACTGCGGTGAGCAGCTCCAACCAGCAGGTGGCGCTCTGCTTATTCTCTGATAAACAAGCTTCTCTTGTTATTGTTGTTTATGAGGAATCACTGACTGACACGACAGCTCAAGTTTGTCTTTGATACATGGAGGCCACAACTTTTTGGGGATTTCAGGTGCATCTGTTTGCACTAAGTTCAGTCAAGATGTTAGAAATATTTAGTCTGGTAGGTGTTTTTGTTCCATCATTCATTGGAGGGACGGTCTGAACATACCAATATTGAGTAACCTGCTGTTGGAAAATAGTTTGTTCTGGTAAAATATCAGCAACACGTCACTGTAGGGGTTGAAGCTGGATCATCAGTAGTTTAACATGTCACATTTCTCAACTATTAGTGTTGCATTTAAGAGCTGAGCAGGTTTGTTTACATGTTAAAGAGAGGAGCTGCTGCCTCTGTTTGCTGTGTGGTGGGGGAGTTTTGGAACTGGAAATGTTTTAGGTGTAGTTTCTACTAAATAAATAAAAGTTATTTTAAAGGTAAAAACATTACAGATTTTTTGTTGTTGTTTTCAATTAAAGACGACAGAAGGTGTTAAATTTCAGATTAATGAAGCTTCACTGGTTAATCCATCCATCCTGTGCTATTTACACACATCCATCACATTAAGTACATTTTACAAAATATGAAAGATATCAATAAAGCGGCAGGAACAATGAGACCTACAATTATTTATGAGCCTTTATTTACTGCATTGATATTTGAACCACATTTCTGTCAGCATTGCCAGCACGACAACAGTAACTCCTGATGATCCCAGTAATCGATCAGTGAACATGATGTGGAGAAATGGATGGACGGACAAACAACATAGCAGCGATTTTAAAAAGTCCACATGTACATTTTTTAACAAACAGGTCTGCACTGACGGCTTTTGCTAAAAATCAAATGCAAATTTATTTCAGGAGCAGCATTAGCAGACTGCAAACAATATTTGTGAATAAAATTTGAGACTTTTTACTTCGTCCAATCGTGGCTTTCCCTGTTGATACCAGTCAGCTGTGATTTAGCGTCATGTGTGATCGATTATGTGTTGAAACAGGCGACTGCTACTCACAGGTTCTCAGATGCAGAGAGCTGCAGATGAGCAGCGTCAACACAGGAACGCCAGCGAGGCGGGAGGCGGCCGACTTGGGTGGAGCGGCCTCCTGCGGCTGCGTCTGCTGAGGCACTTCGGATTCAGCGCTTTTACACTTGTCACTGTAAACGCAGAAACACGATCAGAGCTGCAGCCTCGATCAGAACATCAGTAACTCAGGTAAAGAACACTGAAGACTCACAGCTGTTTCTCCAGGCGCTGCTCGTTGGACTTGCAGGCTTTGGTATTAGTCTGAGCCAACGCCATCTGGCTGTCGGCCACCGCCTTCTCCCTGACGCAGGACTCGATCTGATAGATGGCCTGAGTCACGTTGTGCTCCACAGCCTCGATGTGTTCTGAGGACAGAAGAGGGAAACTTGTGTCAATACGAGGAACAACACAAACAGCTGAACTGACCGGAGCTGCGATCCAACAGTCACCAACCACTAAATTATTCTCCAACTATTTTGATTATTCAGTTTGAGTGATTTGGAAACAAGGTCTAAATCCTCCGACTGCAGCCTAGATGTGAATATTACTGCTTCCTTTCATCCTCTGACAGTGAACTGAATATCTTTGAGTTGTGGACAAAACAAGACATTTGTCATCTTGGCTTTGGGAAAAACTGAAAAACAATCAATTAATCCAGAAAATAATCGACAGTAAAAATAATAAGTAAATGTACCCCCAAACAGAAGAGCTCCTGCTTTCCTTTGCCATACTTCCTATGTCACACATTAACATTAATATAAATCAAACGATGAATTTAAAAATGACTGGTGATGAGAATAACTGTGCGCTCCGGTGAGGTTTGAGTCTGAGATAACAGATTATTTATGAGGTAAAGAAACATCACAGTCACGTTCCTCAACTCAACTTTTATCAGATTTTTTTTAACTTTCAGTGTTTGAATAACTGAATAAATCTGGTGCCAGATACAGATTTAATCAGCATTTAGGTTGGTAGAAGTCTTTGATCTGATAGTATTGAACAGATTAATCAAAAACTGAGCTGCAGGTCTGGAAGCAACAAGTCTGCAGCTCATCGTTTTTGTTCAGTCATTATGTTTATCCCCCGGCTTCTCCACAGTCTCCTGCAGGTTCAACATAATAAAGACTTTTCAATACTTTTTAACCATCATAACATCTAAGAGTCATTTTACTACAGAACAAATAACAGATGATGAAGATGTTTACATGTGGTGCCACATGCTGTATGTGTGAACAAGCAAGTGTGTAAACGTGTTCAGAGCAGGTTGAATGCCACTTCATGCTGCACACTTGTACAGAAAAAAACAAGACTTCAAGAAGCTTATGACGATGGAGTCAACACCTTACAAAGTGTGACCCTGAAAATGAAATCACAAACATGAGGTTTAGTTCTACCACACTATAAATCCCAGCTATTGACACAACAAACTTTGCTGAGGAGGCTGAAACAAGCCTCTCTCCCTGCCAGCATCCTCAGGACTTTCTACAGAGGTGTGGTGGAGAGCGCTCTGACATGCTGCATCTCAACATGGAGCTCCAGCTGCAGTATGTCAGACAGAAAAGCCCTGCAGAGGATAGTTAGAGGAGCTCCCTCACCTCTGTCCAAGAACGTTTCCAGAGCCGCTGCAGGAGCAGGACACTGAACATTGTCAGGGACTCCTCACACCCTCTCCATAAAACTGTCTGAACTGTTACCATCAGGCAAACGTTTCCGGAGCGTTAAAGGAAGAACCTCCAGACTGATCAACAGCTTCATGCCACAAGCTGCTGATCCAGATATGCAAACACTTGTTTATTTAAATTGCTTTAAGTTATTGGATCCTGAAGAAACGCTCTGTCATCTTGCCTGTACTACTGTGTATGTACAGCAACATGACGATAAACCTGATTTGATTATTACAGTCGTCTCTTTGTAGGGCACAGAGTTACATTTCTTTTTTACCAAACTTTACTGTGATTATGTCGCTTATTCTATGTGATGTATTTCATCTGGATTCTGAGTCCGCAATAACATCTGATTACCTGAATGAGTGATGGGAAACCAAGAGGGACAGCAAAGAAGTCTACATTAAGAATAAATATTTAATTAGCAGAAAACAACCTGTTCATGTTTTTTTTTTTTTTTTTTTTTTACTGATGCAATCTCAATGACATAAATCTATTAAGATTATATTCAAACCTCATACGTGCTCTCTCAGATAAATGCAGGAGCTTCTGTATGCAGAACGACTTGTGTTTTGTGCCTGTTTAGCCTGTAGCTCTACAACAATATATTTTAAATCAAAGAGGCATTAAGGCATGTACAGTGTTATGTGACCAGACAGCGCCCTCTGCTGCCTTCTGAGCAGCAGCAACACAAGACTGGAGAAGTATTACCAGTAAAAGCCATGAAGACTCTGAGAGAACACAAAGATGAGGAAGGCCTTTATGTTTAATTCTCTCTGACCAGTGCATGCTTGTCATGTCATGTTTTAGTACAAAGCCTTGTTGAAATGTGCTTCTACTACTGTTAGAGTGACTGTATGACACTATTCATACAAACTCCACACTCCCGGTAACGAGTCACATATAAAAGGCCTGTTTGGTTTCAGTGGACAGCAACTGTCCGTTTCTTAACATGGCTTTTATTGTGAAATGAACTTTATACTAACTGGCATCAGCGCTCCAGACTGTGACTCAGATGGTCACATATGCAACCATTTTAGAACATTTCTCGTGGTTCCATTTAAGTGGGCGTAAGAGGATCATCAGGCTGGTTTTGATAATGAGGACAGAGAGGAGGAGGCTGACGAGAGGAGGTCCTGACCCAGAAACACCTGATGATCAGAGTCCAGGTGGAGGCAGCAAGACACCGACTGAACCATCCATCCATTATCTATACACCGCTTTATCCTCATTAGGGTCTTGGGGGCTGGAGCCTATCCCAGCTGACTTAGGGCGAAGGCAGGGGACACCCTGGACAGGTCACCAGTCTATCACAGGGCTGCACTTAGAGACAGACAACCAAGCACACTCACATTCACACCTACGGACAATTTAGAATCACCAATTAACCTCAACATGTTTTTGGACCTTGTGGAAGGAAGCCGGAGAACCCAGAGAGAACCCACGCTGCACGGGGAGAACATGCAAACTCCACGCAGAAAGATTCCGGTGCCCCCACCGGGACGCAAACCGGCGACCTTCTTGCTGCGAGGCAACAGTGCTACCAACTGCACCACCTTGCAGCCCCCGACTGAACCAGAAAAGGAGAAAAGTACGGCTCTCAACCACAAAGACTACTGCAGTTCTACTGCTGCAAAATCGAGCAAACAGTTGTATCTTCCCACAATTAAATGAACATTCATAGAAACAGGCAAGGTAGATGGAATCACCTGGTTTCAGGTAAATCTGACAGAGAACTCCTCATTTCACTCTCTTTAAACTAATTTTTGGTGTCATGTCTGGCACCAGGAGCTTATCCATCCTTGCTTCTTCTCCAGCCTGTATTAAGATCTCGCCGCAGGAAGATGAAACCACATTCACACCTAAAAGACCTTAATGAACCCTATTGTGGCAGGGGGAGCACTAACGACTCACATAACGAGGGGGAGGAGCAACAAACCTCCAATTGAAACCGAAACTCAGGTGTTAATGGCTCCTTAAGGATACAAGTATCTGGATCTCCCAACTAGTCAGTCAGAACTGATGAAGCCTCTTGGATGAGAGGTGGAACGTCTTCAAGGAACTCAAGCAAGTTAATCTATGAGAATAACCCTGACCTGGATGACTGAGAATCTTCACAGACATCTTCTCCAGCCTGTATCTGTTTGTCAGCCACGCCCAGACCGTTACCAAACACTCCCCTTACATTCTGGTTTATGTTGTAGGACTCATTCTACAGCAGGCATCTCACTGCGTTAGTTGTCGCAGTTTAAACTCTTTCAGTGTTTCTAGCAGAGCCTGACGTGGCTGCATTATTTACTGAGAGCCGTCCCAACACAGCAACAGTAACTAACTGATCCTGAGTCTGTTCTCCTGCTCTGCTGCTGCTCTGCTCATTTCCAGGGTTTGGCTCAGGTCTGCTGCTGCATTAACTTATAAGGTAACATGCAGTCTTATCACAGAGTCGCACGCTGCAATGTTTTCTGTTCTCCGGCTTGTTTGTGTGTTCAGACTGGATGAGATCACTGAACCGGTCACTGAGTCCTACAACCTGATGGGATTCACACGCCACAGCATCGTTCTAGCCGTTTCCATCTACTGCCACCAGCATAACCAATCAGTTTAAGAAATTATTCAGGAAAATTGTCTCAATTCTCTGACTGCAGGTTCTTTGTTGTGATTTTTTTTTCAGATTTACATTTAGGTTGTGGACAAAACAAGACATTTGGGGACACCATCTTAGACTTTGGGAAACACTGATGGACATTTTTCAACACTTTCTGCCATTGTATAGATCAAACAACTATTGATGAAGCCAGACGATAATCCACAGAATGATCAAATAATAGTTAGAAGCAGCCCTCCTGCAGACGTAACTTCCCTGGATTACAGTGAAGCGTTCAATCTCACTGCTCTGGCTGATTTTAACACTTTCAGGACTGAAAAGTGAAACATTTCAAAATAAAACCTGGATGCTTTCCGCTGTCAGATGTGTCTGTACAGCTGACTTGTTTCTTCCACCATGACGTGTTCACATTAAACAGTGACTGATGTTTATCAGAGAAGGCGGCTCCCGGCGAACACAATGCTCCTTTCATATCTCATTCATACAGGAATTTATCGTTTCCCTCCGACCGCTCGCAGCAGGAAGTCACCTTCATTAAAGTCCGTCCCCGTTTCCCACCAGGCCACTGTTTTTGCCCCGCTGCCGCTGGAGACTTTTAGTCAAGGAAAATCGCTTTATTTTATTTTCTTATCAGATTGTACACTGAGGAAAAAACACTTTTCATATTTAGCTTTAGGAATGTTCTTAAAAACGAGTGTGACATCCTTTTTTGACTGATAGGGAGCCTGATGTGACACAACTTATATGATTATTAGAATCAGATTGATTTGTCACTGCACATGTCACAAGTACAGAGCAACGAAACTACCAGTTACATCCCGTCCAAGAAACATAAAAAAGACAGTGACCAACAACAGGTCTCCCCCTGCAGGAGGGAGAAACTGTTCAGGTCAGCTAACATGAGAGCGTCCCTTATTTTAGATAGAAAAAGGAAAAACAAGAGGGAAGACGAGGGGGAAAAAAGGCAATTCCCAAACTAGGCTCCTCTAGGGGGGGGGCACAGTGTGGGATTAGGAAAAAACCTCAGCACATAAGCAACATAATTAAACATGACAACAAAACTCAAGACTTGTGGAAGGAGGAAGGGTGGTGGGGAGGGGAGGTGTCCAGCATCTGTCTGCATGACATCCAGGAGAAATGGAGAGATATCAGCCTTCCAAGGCCGAAGTGGGGGAGCCAAATGAAGATAATGAAGATTGAATGTGTATCTGACACCTGCTTTTCATGAGCTGCCTGATCCAAACACTGAATTATCAAAATAGTTGGTGATTCCAGTGTCACCTGTAGCTTTAGGATGGGTGTGGATACCCTGTGATGGGTGTTTTCACTATGCTGTGAAATTTGTGAGAAAAAAAATAAAAAATACTAACAATATAAAATATATTAACTGGAGGTGAACTGTGCTGCAGCTAATGGTTATTTCTATTCTTGACTAATCTGTCCGTTGTTTTCTGTTTTCTTCAGGTGATTCATTTTTTTGGTCTATAAAATTTCACAAAATAGTAAAATCAAAATCAAAATCAAAAAAGACCCAGACAGTGTCTTTAAATGTCTTGTTTTGTCCACAACTCAAAGACATTTATTTTAACGTCACAGAGAAGGAAAGAAACAAGAAATTATTGACATTTTATAATCAGAGAACTTTTTTTCTTAAAGCATCACCCAGATGGATTAATTGATTACCAGAATAGCTGGTGATTAATGTAACAGTTGACAATCAATTCATAGAACTTATGGAAAAATGCTCCTGTTTTAATCGGGTTTGACTATTTTTGTTTGCGTTTTCATGTTGCATAGAGTCACAGGCAATTTTGGGAACAGCCCATTATTCTATTAACATGTGAAGCTCTTATATAACTGTTGGGTAACTGCAATCACAAGGTCTCTGTCTTCTGCTGCCTCCGACTCCACTGGAGGAAACCTGCCTTGACAAACGTCTCCTATTAATAAGATTCACTTTGGTTGAGTGGACGAACATATCAGCTGAGCCCGTTGTCGGTTGTTTTTTTTAATTGGTTTTGCAAATGTAATGGTTTACCTCCTTGAGAATTGAGCTCAGTGAATAATTAGCCTGTGAAAGTGCAGTTCAAAGCTAATAGAAGCTGGCAGTTGGAGAAGCTGTGTGTGAGTTAGCAGAAGCCACTGATGCTGACAGAAGTGATTGAGTTACTGTCATCTGCCATAAAATGTGTAGATGAGCCCAAATGACAGTGTAACAGCTATTTAATGTTGTGTAGCTGCAGCTGGTTTGGACAGTAAATACTAGTTAGCTGCTACAAGCCAGGCTCGAGTTAGAGGAACTTAAAACCAAATGTGTCCCTGCCACAGTTATGAGCTGCAGCTCTGGAAAGGTAGCACAGTGCCGTACATGCTTGTAATAACTGAAGGGTTGGGTCAGCTGGAGCTAATTTATCAGAATGATCTGGAATGTGTCCGTTTTGGATGTTTGTGCAGAGGTGTTTCTGATACAAACCATTCATGTACTCCAAACTCATTCTGCTCTGCATAAAAGAACAAGCTGTACATTTTTATTTCAAGAGTGTGAGACAGAAGAGGCTTTTAGTTCTGTTGTCAGTGTGTTTGTGAGATAGAGAGAGAGGATCAGAATGAGATTTACCCGTTTAAAATGGTAGGAAATAGACAATCAGCATCATGTGGTGCTCAGTGTTGAATAACAGCACACTGCCACAAATAAATCTATGTTTGGGAAACACTGATCTGACGCCATGGAACCCTTTTTTAAATATTTTGGGCAGTTGCCAGGTTAAAAAATTTAACACACTGGGCCCAACCCTGAAATTTCCACATGTCAACATTGCAGTTAAAGTTAAAAACACAAAAGGGAGACAGAGCAAGGAAACGTTCACATGAAAAAAAAGCAAGTCCAGCTCATGGAAGACTGACAAACAAACTGCATCCTCCAAAATAAAAACAGTAACAGAATGACAGCAATAAATCAATCCAATGCTCCTGAATATCTAAATGAAATAACTTGCAGCTACAACGGTTCTGCTTAGACCCTCTTCTGACAGCTACAACTACAGACAGACACACTACCGATACTCGTCACTGCTTGTAGGCGTCCATGCCATGCGCCTTCTGGTGGCGCTGTGATGTGGTTTTTCATTCTGACTCCTGATCTGTGTTAAGTTGAGGTCGAGGCTACTTTATGCAAATCAGGGGCAACTAGCCGCCACTTAATGTCTTTGGAAACTTCAGAAAAACTTTGAGAACACATTCGCATTGACAGTTTAAAACAGAAGTATTCAGCTTTACAAGAGAGAGAAGTGAAGACTTGATCAACTAACTGGTTAATTTGGTAAATGTGGCAGCACACAGCTCCTCTATGGGAGAGTCAGTCTCTTCTCATTACATAACATTCACAGAACAATTATTTTTATTCTGTGGCTCTGGATGCGGGTTATTGTGGGTATGACGAGTATTCATGATTATTAATAATCAGGACCAATATGATGAGTGCACCAAGAAGCCAAATAAAGGGTTGTACAAACGTTCTCTGTCGGTGCTGCAGTCTGACATGTTGAGCTGAGCTGTGAAGTTCCTCCCTCTGAGCCGTTAGCGTAGCGCTGCGACCCTGACTTCAGCACAGGGAAACCCACATTCCACAGGCCTGACTGTCCTGACACCAACCTTCATCCAGCTGCCGAGGAGCCGCAACACGAGCAGCAACCAGGCAACAATAACGAGGGTTCAGCACAGTAACAGCACCGGTGCAGGTCCCAGATGTGCTTACAGATGATGTCACACTTTAAGATTGGCTATAAGTTCAAAAGTGCACGGATTCGGACATATAATCTGTAAACGTGTGATCCTGAACACATCGACTATCAACAGTGACAACAGGCCACAGACACAGCAGCACTCGACCTTGACGATAGAATGATAGCAGTCCCAGTGATAAACACTTCATCAACTAGCAAATGCTCAACTGAATGTTTGATAGTTTCACCTCAATGCATCAGATGCAAACCTCCATGAACGCACACAACAAACACACAAAGTTCGGTGCCATGAACAAACCCAGAGCACGTTTCCCTGAATCAGAAACAAGATCAACCCTCTTCCCTTCCTTCTTTCCTTCTTTCCTTCCCACTGACCATCTTTTCATCGTCTTTTCTTAACAGTTTTCCTCGTTTGTTTCTTGTTTCTTTTCTTGCCTTCTTCAAAAACTATATTTTTTTCTCTTTTTTGTTTTTTTTAATTTGAAATCGTTTCCTGTCTGATTTCATTAATGCAGAATGTACTCAGTATGAACAGGATTATTTTTCTTCTACTTCCAAATTTATTTATGTTTTCAGTTTCTTTTATCATATCGGATTTAATTCTGTGACCAGATGTGAAAACTCTTAGAGGTTACTAAATACAGTTCATTTTCACTCTTGTGTAACAGATTGTTTTACGTTTGTCTTTCTGACTCATCGCCGTTCGTCTTTCTCAGAGCACTTTCTTTTTTTTTCTTTTCGTTTTTTTAAACCGACCAATCGTGTGTATTTATTTACAGACTCAGGCGTCGTCATGGCAACAGGCGGGGGAAAATGCAGCTAAGAATACCGCTGGTGGCTCACTGAGAAAGTCTCCTTTCATGGCAGTGATGGAGTTTTTCCTACCTTCCTGGAGGCTGATTTGAGCCGTGAGGTTTGCCTCTTTCTGACGCAGCTGCTCGATGTGCTCCTGCAGGAGGGTGATGTTCCCGTTCAGGACGACCTGTAGCACGAAACAAACACACCCCAAAGAAAAAAAACACGTGTTACTGTGAGCATGAAGGAAAACACACCGAGTGGTTAAAGGAAAGGACCTCCTGAGTGCTTTAAACTTGCACTTTTACTCTTTGTTTTCTCCCTTGGCCACACTTATTGGTATTTAACAGCCAGTCTGGACTGAAACTAAGTGAAATGACAAAAATCCTACAGCTGCCGTCACTGTGGGATCTGGAGCTGGTTTTCAGTGCAGCAGAGAAAACAAAAGAGTTGCATTCAGTAACATTTCTGCTTTTTATTTCCGAGGAATGAAAACAATCAGATGCTGCATCAATAAGAAAAGACTGAGCTGTTTACTCTCAAGCACAAAATGAATAAAACTGAGTCCAACATGTTCATAATAACCTGAAATAAGCATTAAAACTAACTGTGCAGCTTCAGCTTTAGATTAATGATTGATTTTTAGAGATATTTTATTACATTTCTACATGCAAATAAACAAAACACTGATTTTACTGATCTATATTAAAATAAGGGAATAATCTTCACCTTAATTCAGAGTGACTAAATACAAATAAAATTGTGCCCAAAACTCTCCACTTGGTGAATATATCTGCTTATCAATACGTTTTATTGATGTTCACTACACTCCTTTTCTTCCTCCTCAGTTACTGAAGCCTTCTGAATCTTCCGGTGGCAACAAACCAAACTGATATCATCATTTTACAGTCTCGTTCCATTGGGATTTATTTTTCTTCGAGAGGTGAGTAGCTTCTGGTATTAGTCGTCCCGGACAGTGTTTTTATGTGACTCATTTTTCAGCCCGTCCACAGTAATGACTAAAAACAACCTCCAGATTTCTCAGTGAACCGTGCTCCTCCTGTCATTTAAAGCCCGTCCCTGTAATTTTAAGCCAAACTTGGCGCTTTTTTCCATCTCCTGCATTTTATCAGCTCAGTGTGAAATTCTGCTTTGGTGTGAAAATGGAAGAAGTGACGAAAACGTGTTAACACCGGCGTAGACGTCTATTTGGAAAGCAATAAGAAGGAGCACATGAAAGATGTCAGGAGAGCTGCACCCTGTGAGCTCAGCTCCAGAGAGGTGCTGCTGTTCTCTCTGTTTTTAGTCTGGATTTGTTAGGATTTTGTCAAACTGGTGCTATTAAAAGCAGCAGGATTCTCTGTTAGCAGTTCCTGTTTGCAGTGCTTCATGGATAACAGAAAAAAAAACATCTCTAGGTTACTGAAGAAAGTTCAGAGGCAGGTTCTAAACCTTTTAAACCTGTCTTTGTGTTCTGGTTCGTCCTGCTGAGGACCAAGTTGAGATTTGTCTGCCCTCACTGGTTTAAAGTTTCAGGTGTTTTTCATCTGTAGCCACACCCAGCTGGACCAGAACCAGAGGCAGTCCCCAATCAATCAATTATTGGTAGAATAGTCTTCTACCAAATGAGGGTTCTGATGACTACTTAATCTGGTCAGGTCAAAAATCACATCAAATGTGCCAGTTACATGAAATCAAAACTCTTAAGGCAAATCTTTGATGTGCTTATAGGTTAACGGCTTTTGTCACTGTCAAATAATTAGTCAATAATTACTTTCTCAATTAATCAAATAATTATTTGGTCTATAAAGTGACACAAAATAGTAAAAAAGATAAATATTGTTTTGTTAGTTGGACTGAACATGTGTCGCTGTGACTTTCATGTTGGAACGTGTTGGTATAAAAACGCTACTTGCAGTGTTTTCAGTATCATTTTACTTTGAATGACCTGTTTTCTATTTCAAATCAGAGCTCGTAATAAAAAAGGCGTTTCCACGTGTCGCTCCTGGTTTATCAGTTATTTTTGTCAAGAGCGAAAACATAATCTGAACTTTATCTGTTCTTTCCTGGAGACAAACTCAGAACTTGTGGACTATCGACGGGCTCAGAATGACACTCAGCCGGACCAGACTGAACGTTCTCAGAGCTGAGGTGGTGACTGAAAGCAGGGCAGCCCCGTCTGTCCACTCCATGCTGGGAACGGCTTTTAGAAACATTCCTTTCATCGAACGCAGCAGTTATAGTTAGATCGGCACTTAAAGGAGCAGTTCACACAAACATATCCATCCTGAGTGGTTTCTGATAACAGAACAACATGAAGTGGACTAATCATATTTCTGATGCTGTACAGTGACGATGTGATCATTATGCTATCAGATACTTTGGTACCAAGTCCATGTCAGACTCCTGAAATCTTGTGGGTCCTTGTGTTTGTCTGGTCCTGCAGGAACTGACGTAAGCTTAGACGCTGCCGGTCCTGGACAATAACAACAACATGTGCAGCAGCAGCAACACAAAACACTGCAGGAGTCACTCGGGAGATATTTAGTGTTTGAGTATATAATCAGGGATGAGTTACAGACGAGCAGCAGCCAGAATGCAAACAGCATCACGGAGCACTTCAAGGAGCAGACAGCTCAAAGACGGACGTCCAGGTCTGAACACAGAACTGAAGCTGTTAGTTTATATTTACAGCGTGTCGTCACAATGTTCACATCCTGAAATGTTACCGCTGCTGCTGGCGAACTGAGACAGCATCCGTTGGAGCAATGCTCCACACACAAAGCTCACAAAGGTTAGCTTGTCAGGCTAATGTAGAAACAGCTCCTAATGTGTGCCTCCTTCTATTTCTGCTCCTGTAACCTCTGTTGCCTCTTCCACAGTCTTCTGACAGAAAACTTGGAAAATCCCCCGATCAGGGAAATCCAAGTCCTCCTTAAGGACTAAAAACAATCTGAACACCTGGAGCTGCTCAACAGGATGTGATGCAGAGGAAGAGCTACTTCATGTTCAGAATTTGCATACAGTAGCCGTTGTGAAAAACCACAGCTGTGGTTTCTGCTCCTCAGACAAAACGCTGACTGAACAGCTGCATATTGAAACTGATGATTTCGGAGACAAAGAAGTTTGCAATGAGACAGCCAGTTTTGATAGAGACAGTGTCGATGTTTTTTACCTTCTGAACCCAAAAGTTATCAGCAATTTTGAAAAGCGTTTTCTTTTATAAACAAAACAAAAAAAAACATTATGTATTTAATAATCAAATTCAAAAATAAAACGTTTGCACCAGATCCCATAAAAAACTAAGATTCTGAGCTCCTCAGTACAACTAAGAAGCCTCGACTGACCCAACATGACAAAGCTTGGGGGAGTTTTCAGGTGAACTGCAGGCAGCGTTTACAGAGCAGAGAAGAGACGACAAGAACGACTACAGCATGGCTCAAGAACTGTACATGAAGAGTTCATTTGCAAAAACAGATAACTCCATTTTTGTAGACTTTCAGAAAACTTATTTTTGTTGTTGTTTGCTTGAGATAAAATCAAACAAACTGAAGTTAAGTGGATCTGACTCGACATGACAAAAAATAGACATAACTTAAGTTTGATTGATATCGTCTCAGGTAGACGATAGAAAAGCGGGTTTTTTGAAGGTTTGTGAAGATGGAGTGATCTGTTTTTGCAAATGAACTCTTCATGTAGAGCAGCAAGTTGTGGGAAGATACTTTCAGAATGCTGAAATCTGTTACTAGAGCTGATGTGTAGAGTAGTGTAAAAAGTCTGAGTTCATGGAGGTTGTCAACATGTAAATAGCTGATTATCTAGAGCAGGTTAGTGTAACACCTGTGGGCCCTTGGAAAACTGTGAAACACATTGATTTATACTGCACAGGAGATGTTCTCTCTCCTTCTAGCCGTGGTTGTGCTGTTTCCATTGCGACACAGGACTTAAAACGGACGTAAAAATGTGACCAGAGCAAAAGCTAACCAGAAGCTGCTTGGAGTTGGTAGGCTTAAATTATAAAATATAAAGTTAAATCACGACTGGCATCACATGAAAAACACAAAGTCTAAGAAAGAAAGTTAAAAAGTCAGAAACAAAACATCACAGCTGATTAACATTAAAGACTAAAGTACATCAATCAAAACCCAAAATATCACAAAAAACCTACAAATATCACTTGTAGTTCAGATGTTCCACAGCTGAGGACATAAAGCAGGAAAGGCTGATAAGATAACGGTGAAATATGTTTCCTGAGCTGCAGGTGGTAACTGCTCTCAGTTACAGCTTTCAGGGCTCCAGAGGAACTTTTTCACTGGTAGCACCGCTGTGACCAACTTTTTCATTTGGTCGCACCTTCCTCCTTGTCACAGGCGAAACATATGACTTGCTGAATTTTCTTATGGAATCTACGATTTACAAATGTTCCCTCAACGCTCCACACTGAAGGTGCGCTCCGCTTTTCACGAGGAGGCCGCATTTTTCAGCGTCAATAGCGCAGTTCACCGTAGTTACTAGAGTGCTGCTTTCCACCACTGTGGTTAACACAGTAGCTTCCTGTGTCGGTTACAGAGACACTAATACAGCTTAATGATCGTCATACACTCGCACTAATGCGAACGCTTTAAATTTTAACTCGCACACTCTCAAAAAATACGCAACCCTTTTGGTCGCAGTCTGGAGCCCTGGCTTTTATTTTGTAGGACTGCAGCAAAAGGCCACATGTCTGCACACAGAAAGAGGAAAGTATATAGTGAGGCTGAACTTGACTTGAAGGGGTTAAATCCTACCAAAAATGGTTCCAGCAGCTTGAAGCTCAACACAGGAAGCTGGTAGGAGGAAGAAACCAACTTTGTATCTTTGGTGCTTTCCTGAACGTCTCCTGTGCAAAGTGAACGAATATCCTGTTTTTCTGAGTGGATGCAGAAACTGCGGTCCTTAGAAGACGTCGTTTACTTTACGTTATTCCAGGAAACATTTAAATTTGAGATTTGCAGTGGTGTGTTTTTATGGATTCATCATGACGACTGCACATCCTTTCCATCAGCTCATACAGCAGCTGCACCTCTGTTTCCTGCTTCTTCTTGTTATAGCTCCACATAATGACTGTAATGCAGGAATTTGGACGCTTAAAAACAATCTGATATCAGTCAATGTTAAATTAACAGCAGTGATGCTTCCCCTGACTATACTTAGTTTACACTTTGACCTTTTCAGTGTCAGGCACAACCACAAAAAGTTGTGACTGACACCTAAATACTATCAAAGAAATAAAATAAAAAGGAACAGTGGATTAAAGGTTGATGATTGCATTTACAAGCAGGTTAACTTAAGTGCCCATTCAGGTCATCTGTTGGGCCACATGTGCAGAGCTACAACAGCCCTCCATTTTATCATCTAGTTTCACTCTTAACGCTCTCCAAGTGTTGTTTTCAGCCACATGAAGCAGCTATTTTCAGAGGAAAAGCTTCTGTAAATCAGTAATCGGTAGCAAACAGAAACAAATAAACACAAGCTGGTGAGTCTAGCGCTGCACTTAGCAGGTAAAAAACTAGTTAATAAGCTAACTGGTTGAGACCAAAAACAGACGACGGTGAATGAATGTGGACCCAAACACAACTCTAAATGATCATCATGTTGATCGTTGATAGTGAAAATGCATTGACATCAATATTTTAAACCAACACGCGTACATTTTTCGTCATGATGTCAGTAGTTTTTAGCTTCAGTCATTGGTAAAATAGTTGAGGGTTTAATCAATAAACAATAGTCATTAGTGGCAGCTCTACAGTCAGTGTCTGAGACCAAAGTTTATCTTGTGTTTCTGCAGAGACCTCAGGGCAAAGAACTGCTGAGATCAGATTGTTTTTCCCTGGATGATGACCAAGGCCACTGACTGAAGGGTCGCTTCTTATCTAAATATGGAACTGGGACAGCACTCCACTGGTGACTCAAACACAGTTTACTTCTCAGTGATGGTACAGTCCAGTGTTCACAGGGAATTCTGGGTATTGTAGTAGAAGCTAGCAAGCAGCTTGTTAAATCCCTGTTCGTAGGAAAACGGGATTCTTCGAAGAAAGGCTTTTTGTCTTTGCACATTTACTGTTGCTATAAATAAAAAACTAAATCCACGGTGATGCAGACAACAATTCCCTGCAGCACATGAATCCTGAGATTTTTACTGGATGAGTTGTCAGGAGGGGAGGAAAAAGTAAGGATGCAGAGACGGAGGGAGGAGTGGGGCAGAGGTAAAAGGGGCGGAAAAGGAGGAGTGACTCAGGACGAACCACAGGCGGAGGGAGAGAGAGTGAAGGCAAACAGTCACTTTTTCCAACCAACTACTCGGAGAATGTGGAGCTGGAAATGTTGGAAGCACCTAAACAGTTGAAACACTCGGCCTGCTGGGAGGGAGCATCTACTCAGTCTTTGTCCGGGCGGTAAAATAACGTCTCCAGAAATGGAAACAGTCGACGGGAGAGGAGGGAGGAGGTCAGAGCAGAGGAGAGTCCTGCTCTGTTCATATCAGAGCTCGTTAACACTCGGAGAAATCCATGTAACACAAACACTGACTGTACTGAAAACACAGCCTGCAGCTCCACTCTGGATCTTTCTCTCAGTCTGAGGATGAAACTTTTTGAATCCTGGCCTCTGTCCAGCGTCTCTTTCTGCAAGTTATTTATTGATATGACTGAGTTTTTGCTGAGGACAGATGGAAGCTGTTAGTGTTTTGGTGAGATGGGTGTGGCTGCTTTGGTTTGAATTTGCCTGATGGATTGAAAAAGTTTCTATTTTCAGCATCCGATTGGTATTAAGTTTGTAATTTGAGTCAAAGCGTCGGTGTTTAGGAGTCATTTAGGCTCCGTTTGGACGGGCGTTTGAAATGAAATAATGCATGATGGGACGTCAGCCGATGTGCTCGTAACTGTCAGCGGTTCATTCAGCTCATTACTTTAAGTTCAGAGCTGCTTCTGTTTATAAATTCTGAAGTCTCAAAACAAAAATGAGCTTTAAAAATGAATTAATAAATATTATATTGCCTAGACATAATCAAAAACTTTTAAGGTGTTATTCAGGGTTGGTATGCATGAAACCCAAGGTCAACATTTTGGTGACATTTTATGGACAAATAACTATTAATTAATGAATTAAAGGAGAAAATATTGAACATATTAACTGGCACTGGAAATGATTGTTAGTTGCAGCACGAGGTTTTCCACCTTTTGAAAAGAAGTAACCAAAAAGACCAAATATGGCTGCTGGACCACCAACATTGAATTCAATACTTAGCAGCAGAGGCTCATTTCAGGGTTTTTTTTTTGTTGTTGTTGTTGTTTCCCAGGTTATATTCAACCAACAAAAGTCTTGGTAGATTAAAATCCAAATGATTGGTCGCAAAGAAAAAATGTCTTATCTGTAGATGAACTAAATGGACCACAGTGGACTGAGTGTACTCTACCTGCGAGCCTTATTGGCCTAAATTAATTACAAATCAACATACAAAGCGACTGTTTGCAGCATTTCTAATCATCAGAATCTGGTTGTTTTATACTGAAATGACAACAGGCTAAGAGCAGACCTGCCCATATTTATAAAACCTCTAAAACTAGAGCTCCATCGGCTGCTGATCTAAACACAGCTATTGAGGAAAATAACGCAGACGAGTTAGCCGACCATTTGTAGATGATCTGCCATGTTGGTTGCTGAGCTGTGATATACAAACCGCTGTTTGTTGAGATTCCACTCCACGTTTTGTTTATCTGTTTGAACAAAATGCAGCCATACTAACTACTTCTTTGAGCTGGTGTCAGTTAGTTTGGAGCCAGCTCTGAGTAAACGGTCAGTAAACATTAAAATAGTTTTGCAGTTGTTTCCTTGTTGAGGTATAAATGTGAAACCAGCTTCCAAAGGAAGTGGTCGGTAGCGGCAGATGAGTCTAAAATATGCTCTTAGAACCTCTTGATGCATGTTAGGACAATTACGCCAAAAACAAAGACTGACCTCTTTTAGGCCTAAAAAGTTAGCCTGACTAACCACAGGCTGAACCGAGACCTGGACCAGAGCCTGTGTTTCCACGGCAACACTCAGCCACACCTGATCACTGAGTTAGAGCAACATGCTTTGATGATGGTAGCAAGAACAGCATGCATCCTTTTAAAGCTAATATTTAGTGATTAATCACCCTCATGCATGAACCTTACGTTAATAACAGCCTAATTTTACACACGATCCATGATGATGAAGATACAAAAGGAATCGCGATGCATGGCAGAAATTCATAAATCACGTCTTAACAAGAGAAGCCAAGCTTACCCTGATTCCCCATGTAGTTCACATCCTGTCTTGAAGCACTACTTTGCTTTATGAGTTCATACATTTATGACTTGTACAGTTAAAAGGGGAAGAAAATATGAATGTTTTGTGTCACCTGTTGATTTCAGTAGTGCTGCTAGTAGAAAAAGTTAGTTTGGAGCCCTGTGTCATCAGTGTAAAATCTTTCTTTTTTGTCTTTTTAAACACAGTTACATAATTCTGACTATATTATGAGTGATTTTACAGACTTCTGCTATACCATGAAATGCACTGATGTTGAAAAATATTCTTGTGAATATCATAATTCATGCCACATTTCTCAACTCCAATGACTCATGTGTGTCTGTGTGTGTGTGTGTGTGTGGGTGTGTGTGTGTGTGTGTGTGTGTGTACAATTTTTAGGAAGGAAAAACTTGCAAAATCTATAAACACAGAAATGCAAACAGCTTCAACTGAGACTTTCTTCTCGTGGGAAAATTTATTCTATTTTTCTGAAACCATGTGTAAAATCTGCCAGTAAATCTATTTTTAATCTATTTAATCTACCATCCTGTCTTGTCATGAGATGCTGACTCATTTCTGCAAAATCTAAAAAAAAAAAAAAAAAAAACAGACACATCTCCGCCCCCCAGTTCTAATATTTGACTGTGGAGTAAATGCTGAATATTTTTATACAGGGTGTAATGAAACTAAATCTGTGACTTACGTTTTCCTGCCGACACTCCTCCAGTGTAGCGTTGGTGGCGTTGAGGTGTCCCAGCAGCAACAGGATCTCAGCTTGCTGACGGGCATGCTTCTCCCTCTCCTCCTCCACCATCTCCTCCAGAGCCACCTTGTTCTTGTTGAACACCACCTTGGCTCCCTCCAGCTTCTCCGTCGCCTCCTGCAGCTCGGCACGGCACTGGGCCGAGCCCTTCAGGTCGGGAGACGTCGCCCACACCACGATGACAACGAGCGAGATGATGGACCACAGCGCCAACACGCCTATCAGCAAGTTCTTTGCTGTGCTGGAGGACTTTGGGGAGGCCGCCATGGGGGGACACCTGAGGAAGGAGGAGGATGGAGTTGATGAAAATGTGGATGAGGAGCTGTGGAGCGAGCAGCTGCTGTTGGGAGAGTCTCTCAGGTTGAAGTGAGCTGGAGTTTCCCTTCAGGCTGGGCAGGGAGGCAGGGAGGGGCTCCCTCAGAGGGTGACAGGAGGACGGCAAACTCACCCGCTCCTCCCCCATTCAACACCCCACCCCAAACCTCACCCTCCTCCCCTGCATGTCGGTGTTACCGAGCCCAGAGAGGACATAGTGATCAGCAGGAAAGTCACATCACAGAGAAACACACTCAGAGCTCACATGGAAAGTTTCGTTTATGTGTAAAGCCTGTGTGTGAGCGTATGAGTGTGTGTGTGTGTTTGCGTAACACTGAGTCTTTCTGTTTCTGTTTCCTGGCCTTACAGCTATGAACCTGGATGAACTCTCACACTGAAAACAAGTTTCGGGCCAAGGAATGAAACAAAAGAGAAACAGAAACAGAGCAAAGCAGGAGAGAGTCAGACATAAAGTCAAAGTATGCCTCCCTCAGCAGCAACTCTCACTCTTTCCTGATCTCCTGCCAGCTGCTGGCACACAGCTGGCCCCCACAGAACACACCCTCTGATGCCCCCTCTGATTGGCTCAGAGCATACTCAGGTCCTGGAAACAGCCAAACAACATCTCTATAAACATGTATGATTCCTGCCAGGAACTAGGGGCCCTGGTCCAGCGCCGGGCCCCCGAATCATCCCATCAGGGTGGAGCCTCAGAGGGAAGCAGCCAAACAAACTCAGGTTGTTTTCATAAAGAATTCGGCTGATAGTAATTCTCAGTCTGTGGTGTTTACACGCTGCAGGAGGTACTAAATAAAGTTCACTCAAGGCAAACAGGCCAAATACAATCGATTTCTGAGCCTGCTGGACACAAATGAAGCAGAGGAGTTGCTCACAGCTGGAAACGCTAAACGTGGGTGGTAATGTCACAGGTCCAGATCTTAGAGACAAGCATCACGATTAGAAGAAGACTTTCTGATGTCTCTTTATTAAAATCAGACACGCCGCTTCCTGTTCAAATAGTCAAATGCAGACATTTGTACCTTGACTGCTGTTTACTTCATCAGATAAACAAACGGAGCGGGGGGGGGGATGTCCTGAGCCAAGTCCTTCAAGAGCTGAGAAAACCAATAAAGAAGAAACATTTACTATAAATAAAACAGCTTTGTGCCAGCGTTTATTGCATCAGATCAACAATTTTTGAGAGTTTGAAACAAGATCGTGTAGAAAAAAACAAAAAACATCAGATTTTGTCGAGCAACTGATTGAAGGTAATTAATCCTAAACAATTCAGATTATTTTAGTGAAGGAAGTTTATTATTTGGGTGTTTTGTAAAGTGACCCCTGAGAGCTCAACACCAGGCAGCTTAAGAAAATACACGATAACAGACAGAATACAAAAACTGTATTTTGTAATTGTAGGACTTCTTTCCAAATCTGTGCTCTTGTTGCCAAGAAGGTAAAAAGGCTGTCTTGATCGGATTACATTTTCCTAAGTGGCACTGTGTGACCTCTCAGTGTCACCACAGATTTGGATAAATTAAGACATGTGATGGCGCCCATTTGAACAAAATGCAGGCACACCAACTGACTTAGCCGACTCTAAGTAACGCTCAGTAAACGATAAATAAATGTGACTCCATTAAGTTGGGCCATTTCAGAGGTATTCTGTTCCTCCTGCTGCCGAAAATAATACGTTAATCCTGGAAGGATGTTGCTTTTCTCCTTATGAAAGTAACACTGAAGCCTGGTGAGGGCATCTCGACCAACTAATCCACCTGGACACTACGGTCCTAGAGTTTATATAATTACTCTGATTATCTGGCATATGGGCTGCAAGGTGACGCAGTTGGTAGCACTGTTGCCTCGCAGCAAGAAGGTCGCCGGTTTGCGTCCCGGTGGGGGCACCGGAATCTTTCTGCGTGGAGTTTGCATGTTCTCCCTGTGCAGTGTGGGTTCTCTCTGGGTTCTCCAGCTTCCTCCCACACAGTCCAAAACCATGTTGAGGTTAATTGGTGATTCTAAATTGTCCGTAGGTGTGAATGTGAGTGTGCTTGGTTGTCTGTCTCTAAGTGTAGCCCTGCGATGGACTGGCGACCTGTCCTGGGTCAGCTGGGATAGACTCCAGCCCCCCTAATGAGGATTAAGCGGTGTATAGATAATGGATGGATGGATATCTGGCATATCCAGAACTATCTCCACAGCACTGTGTCAGAGCTGCAGAATGGTCTGGCTGCACCTCAGAATTTCTTGAAACCAATCACAGTTTTCTTAGGCGGGGCCAAGTCCAGGATGCAGGGACGCCATTCCTGCAAAACAGTTAGAGGGGAATTGTTTTGCATGCAGTGAAGCGAGAACTGTCATTGAAATGGATAATTCACATGAAAGAAACAAACAAAACCCGAGTGGAGCTGTCTTATTACACGATTACAACATTCATTTTTAGTGTATGGGTTGCTGCTCGGAGGTTATTGTTGTTTCTTGTAGTGGATTTTGAAAACAATTAGACACAGATAGGGAGCAGAAATAGCAGATTTATACCTGAAGTCTATGTCCAGTGAGTCACAGTACAGATCCAACATTTCTACAAAGGTCCATTTTCAAGGGGAGCAAAGCAGTGTTTCAGTCTGGAGGGGTGAAACGTTTACATATATAAATTTAGCAGGCTGAGGAATGAAGCGTGGCACACAGTCAAGACTGGAGGAGCTGATTCATAGAGTAGCTCTGATGGAATTCAGCTGCATACAGCTTCAATCAAAATGCTTCAGGAATACTTAATGTACTGCAGCTTCTTGACTTGAACATTCTGTTTGTGCATCTGTGATGTCTTCAAAACCTTTAAAAAAAAACTGCAGCAAAAACCAGCAGGAAACTGTTTATCATCTCTTTCCAGCCACAGTGATGATATAAATAAATACAAATATTAAACACAGCAGGAGAGAAAACTCCTCCATCGTCAAATGTGATGATTTTAGCTTGAACAGCCGACGGACCTCTGACCCAGCGTCCTCTGTCCAAACACAGGAAGAGCTGTGAGTTGAGGTGAGGTCGGAGGTGAGCTGTACGCTAACAGAGCACAGTTTAAAGGCAACGCTACCAAATACTGAGGAAATGGATGCAAACTTCTGACTTTGAAGAAAGTAATAAAAAAATCTCTCTAAAAAAAAATCTCTCTCATTATTCTGGCATTTAGCAAATATACATAATTTAGGTCATCCTAACTGACCTAAAACAGGAAGAGTTTAGTCTGATTTAATGTCAGATAGTGAGTACAATAAATATTATGTGTCCTTTAATACAGTGTATGTAAACTTCTGTTTCAACTGTATATGTTAGATTATTAAATTTCAGCAATTTGGTTGTATTATACTCATTTTATTTAAATGGCTATTTACTTTGTTTTTTCCTCTTTGGTTGTCTCTGTGCTGCTGTAACATGAGAACAGCCCCTCTGGGATCAATAAGGTCTTATCGTACTTTGTCAATAATTAATAGGAGAGTCAAAATAACCGATCTGTGTGAGAAAACTGATGCAAGAGTCAGAGATACGTCTGCATCATCTCAAAAGTACAGACTCAAAACTAACTGTAAAAAAAGAATACTCTAGAATCCAGTCGTATTTTACTGGAGTATTTCTCCCATTGAATACTTATTACTTCTACTCCATATTTTTTATCAAATTAATTTGTAGATTTGGTTGGAAAAAACAATCAACAAATAAGTTGATGCAATATCATACATTCAGATTAGATGAGTGGAAACTCACCAGCAATTTTTGGCATTTTCTTAATGAGGATATAGCCACTGGCAAAAAAATAAAAATTCAACATTTAAATACAAATTCATTGCTTTTAACCAATCATGCTTACTGTGTGAAGATACACCAATTCAGTGTTGTGTCTATAAAATGTTAAAAAAAAAAAAAAAAAAAAAGTTAAAAAATGCTGTTAATGGTTTTCAGGTCAACCAACAGTCCAGTTCCCAAAGATTTTGTGTTTATTCAGACATTTATGGCCAAAAAAAGGCAGCAGGTCCTCACATTTAAGGAGTGGGAGTGAATGAATTTCTGGAATTTCTGACTTTAAAAAATCCCCAAAGACAAAGTTTTTCTAAGGATCGTAGCACGACAGAGAAAATTCTCTCAGATTGATCACATTTATTTAAGGTGCAAAATAAAAAGCAGTGTTGCTGTGAGACTGCTGACATTGGAGCATCACTAACAGAGATGATCTGGTTCAGTTTAACACAGGAATCCAACATGTCAGTGTTGCAACAATGAGTGAAATACAGCCTGTGACTGCAGCGAGCCTCTGCTGATTCATCTGTGCTCAACAGTTTAACTCTCTGCAGAACTTCTTGCACAGATCCACAGATTTAAACAAGTTATTTTGGCTGCAGACAGTGTGTGGTGATTGTAGCGCCCCCGTGAGGCTGGAACGGCTCATTATTACATCATTTTATCCATCAGACCAATACTGAGCGTCACAAAGCCCTCTGCTGACGGGTCACACTCTCTACACCTATAATGTCCAACAGCTCAGCACATTCAGACACAAGCTCATTAAATACAGATTTCACAAAATATGTACTTTGTTCAGGAATATTTAATAAAGCTGTTTTTTCGGCCTTTGTTGGATAGTGCAGTGAGAGAGAGACAGGAACGTGGGGGAGAAGAACAGGGAGAGGACCATGAGTGGGATTTGAACTCATGACCTCCACATCAGGACTGTAGCCCTGTACATGGGACGTCAGCTTAACCAGGTGAGCTACAGCAGTGCCCGTGATAAAGCAAATTCTTAGCAAAAATGGACACTCGAAGAAGAGTATTTTCCACTATCTCTCTAAAGGTTTTAAACGACAAACACCAAGTGTATATGTGTATAAATATATAAAGATACTCTCATCAAATGCCAAAAGTCAACAGACAGTGATGTTTTAACCAAGATTTAGGCTTTGGCCTGGACAAAGGAATGTGGGTTGATGATCATATTTTGGATTTGAACTTTCAATCAAACAAAACCAGGCATGGACACGAGGAGAATATTACAACATAACTGCATTTTAGCAGTTTCTGGCTTTTTCTATCAAACAAAAGATAAACCAATCAGAAGATTCATCTATTTATATTTCAATTAGTTGTCACAGCTGTGGGCTGCAAGGTGGAGCAGTTGGTAGCACTGTTGTCTCACAGCTAGAAGGTCGACGGTTCGCGTCCCGTTGGGGGCACCGGGATCTTTCTGTGTGGAGTTTGCATGTTCTCCCCGTGCAGCGTGGGTTCTCTCCGGGTTCTCTGGCTTCCTCCCACACGTCCAAAAACATGTTGAGGTTAATTGGTGATTCTAAATTGTCCGTAGGTGTGAATGTGAGTGTGCTTGGTTGTCTGTCTCTAAGTGTGGCCCTGTGATAGACTGGTGACCTGTCCAGGGTGTCTCCTGTCTTCACCCTGAGTCAGCTGGGATAGACTCCAGCCCCCCCACGACCCTAGTGAGGATTAAGCGGTGTATAGATAATGAATGGATGCTACAGCTGTAAAATAAAATAAAATGAATAAAGCCTACAACTACAATTCATCTGTCAGCAAAAAATCATCCAGCAACAACTTGGACAGTTCAGTAACTGGTAGGTCTTGGTGATAAAATGACAGCAACACACAGTGATGACAGAGACTTCCTAAAACACAACTACAAAAGTGATAGTTTCACTTCAACACATCAGATGCCAACTTGAAACATGAAAAGACATAAAGTTTGGCCCCAAGAACAAACTCCAAGTGTGCTCCCTCCCTGGATCTGGATCATGCTTTGTCATATTTAACTTCTTAGTTACATCGACCAGCCTTAGGACAAGCTGCTGTGTATGAGTAGCTCTGGTTTTTGCAAAAGAGGGGAAATCATGTTTACAAGCAGCAACGTAATAACAAGCATTTCCCTTAGAATTTGTAGCAAACTCTTTTAGAAAGATCTCATAATTTACAGACAAATAGCCGTCGATTTTTAGGAGCTTAAGAACAAAGTTTCTCGGAATTTAGCTGGAAAATAGTGTTTCCAGTTTTATATACACAAGAACAAAGGAGCCCAAATCAGGAGAGCCAGACACGGTGTCCATATAGTTTTGGCCACATGTTGTTTATCCGTTGGTGTTGTTTTGACTGAAACGCTCTGCTGGTTTCATTAACAACAGCAGCAGGACGAGTGTCCTCAGTCAGTTGATGATGGAGTCTGTGCTGCTCTGGGTGATCGTCCTCGCTCTCCACGGTGAGTCTGCTCTCTGTCTTTGAAATTCACAGCTCGCTTCAAAACCGACCGACTTTTAAACTGCTTATTAAATATGAAACTGTCAACAGGCTGAAGAGCTGTTTAGCATTTTAGGCCAATTTGAAGAGATTTTACAGTTAAAATCCTTTCACAATAAAGCCTCCTGTCTGGGGGATTAAAACTAAATGTCTGGATTAAACTCTGAAACTGAAAATATGTAAAGTAACAGGCTGACAAAAAAGGAAAGAGAAAGGGAAAAAAAACACCTAGAACATAACAGATTACCAGTTTTGTCCGATTTTCTATCAGTAAACTGAATCTCTGGGTTTTGGACTTAAACATGACAACATTTAAAACGTCACAATATGTTGTTTTTTTATTCTTTTACAACATTTTTCTAAACCAAGCAACTCTAACAAATCAATGATTAAAAAAAATTCTTTACAGTTAGTTGCCTGCATGTAATTAAAATGTTGTACTTTTAATGTGATCATTTCTCATTGTTTCCTTCACAAGTTTAAGCTTTTAGCCAATAATTGGCCAATAATTATGATTTATACTCTCATAATTTGGACTTCTTATCTTTTAATTTTATTGTGTTCCTTACTATGTTGACCCTTGCTGTTATTATATAAAAATGTTTACTAATAATGTGACGTTTTTATTTTATAATGGCCCTAATTTTCGAATAGTTTTCTAATACATTTGATCTCATTTTGTCCGATTTCAAACAAACGTATCTCGTAACACATAATTTCTTTATTTATTTTATTTTTCCTTTATTTAGCCAGGTGGGTTAATTTGAGAACAATTTCTCCTTTACAGTAGCGACCTGGCCAAGAGGCAGCACAGAACAGAAAATACAATAAAAGGAATACATGCTTAAAAAACAAAGCAATAACAGGCTTGAAGATAAAATACACTAAAAGCAGGTACAGGACACAGTAAGTAGTGCCTTCAGCATATTTTTAAAAGATGATGAAGGTATAAAAAAGGTGAGTTTGAGTGTTTTTTGTAACTGGTTCCGGTCGAGAGCTGCAGAAAACTGAAATGAATAGTGTCCAAAAATAGTGCGGCTTTGGGGACGAGGAGGTGGATGAGGTTCCTGTTGTGAAGTGAGCACCTGATGTGACGTAAAACCATTTTACAAATCGTTACTACAGTCTTGTTTGTTTGGCTTTATTTGTCATTACTCATTGTTTTTGTGTAGTTATAATGAAAATAAACCTTTTTTCCTTCATGTTGCTGTTGTTGAGGTTCCTATCACCGTGTGGCTGCCCTGCCCACCTCCACTGTCCAGGTGAGGGTCGGCGAGGACGCCATCCTGCAGTGCCCCCTGGTGAACGCCGCTAATGCCTCCAATGCCGCCACCGCCAACACCACAGCTGCCCCAACTGCCCACTCCACCCTCAGCTGGTACAGAAAGGCAGCAGGACAGGGCCCGCAGCTGCTTCTGACCCTCAGGTCGTTCAATGGCTCTAACGTGATGTACGGCGACGGCGTTGGTCCTCATAAAGTGTCGGCTGCAGCCAACGGCTCACTGCTGCTGCGAGGCTCCCAGCAGAGCGACACAGCAGTTTACTACTGTGGGATCAGCCGAGGCAACGAGCAGAAGAATGCACCAAGACCACGGATCCTCTCAGAGAACTAACGCCATAGTTAGAGTCTCTTATTGGTCTGAACTGAAATAGTTCCAGTTTTGTCTGTTTAGACTGCTTCTCTTGTAGGTTTAGTTCCTCTGATTTTTATTTACAATTATATTTCAGAGTGGTATAGAAGAATAACCATGTAACTGTGACTTTACCTGTATGATCTGACACAGTTCAATAAATGTACCTGAAGTGTGTT